>NC_133650.1:148178671-148392658 GCF_009905375.1 Apium graveolens
AGAAAGGAATGATAGGGACATTCATTTGAAGTTGTAGTTCTAGTTCTGACACCTGTTTCAGGATCTCCAATGATTAAATCAGGTGTGTGTGCTTTAGTCCATTTCCTTGCAGATGGAAGTTGATCTCTAGAACTGGATCCTCCCCCATGATTC
Organism: Apium graveolens; assembly: GCF_009905375.1. Classification (NCBI taxonomy): domain Eukaryota; kingdom Viridiplantae; phylum Streptophyta; class Magnoliopsida; order Apiales; family Apiaceae; genus Apium; species Apium graveolens. The sequence continues at coordinate 148,178,825 of NC_133650.1, forward strand.
ATGTTGTCTCCATTAGCATTTTAAGATGCTCCCCCTGTAGTTATGCTCTCTGAGACTTCAGAATTTGAGTTTGATTTTTCAGGAGTTGAAATATCAGAGCTTCCAAAATTATCAGAACTTGGCTCATCAGAACTAGATGAATCGGAACTTGAAGAGCCAGTGACAGGTTCCGATGCTTCTCGAGAGTCTTGAGATGTGGTAGGATCTTCAGCTTGCTCCCCCTAGACAGGTGCATTTTCCTTTGGAGTTGTTACCACAGTTTCAATGATATCAGAACTTAAACCGTCAGAACTTACAGGATCAGGATTTAAGTCATCAGAATTTCCAGAATCAGAATTTAAATCTTTATTCTCAAATCTCAGCTGATCATGATCATCGAAATCTTCAAGTCCAGTAATCTTCTTATCATCAAAAAAGACATTGATAGATTCCATGACAACCCTTGTTCTTAAATTGTAGACTCTGAAGGCTTTTGTGGAAAGTGGATATCTAACAAAGATTCCTTCATCAGCTTTTAGATCAAATTTTGACAGCTGTTCAGTATGAGTCTTAAAAACAAAACACTTGCAAACAAATACATGAAAGTATTTCAGATTTAGCTTCTTTTTCTTCACCATCTCATATGGTGTTTTTCCATGCTTGTTTATGACTGTAGCATTTTGAGTAAAACAAGCAGTCTGCACAGCTTCAGGCCAAAAATAGGTTGGCAACTTTGCTTCATCAAGCATAGTTCGTGCAGCTTCGATCAGAGTCATGTTCTTTCTTTCTACAACTCCATTTTGCTGTGGAGTTCCAGGTGCAGAAAATTTCTGCTTGATTCCATGCTCTTTGTAGAACTCTTCCATAATAGAATTCTTGAACTCAATGCCATTATCACTCCTTATTATTTTAATAGAATCTTTTTAACGCTCCCAAATCCGGGATTAGAGGATTTGGTCGTCACTATGAAACTTCAATCAAAATAATCTGTTAAATCAATAAATAACTACCAACGAAAGATATTTAGCATCTATGATCCGAAACTAATCCAAGATCTTTTAAGGTTACAGTTCTAAAAACAAGAAATCCAAATTCCACACATAAATTTTTCACTTTCTTTTCCTTTTAAAACTCTTTTCAACCAATTTCAGTTCAATACTTACCCGCTAGTATAACTTCGAAAAGAATTATACTAGGCTCAACTATAAAATAACACAATCATAATATAATATAATACAAATAACTTTAAACAATAAAACTTACACTAGCCCCCAAACCCTGAACCAACCACCTTCCAAGAGCTTCTTCTTTGCTTCCTCGAATTATGCGGCTAAATAGTGCAAGCTAATCCTCACTGGAGGTTAAATTTGAAAACAGGCAAGTATGAGCGAAAGAAATGCTCAGCAAGATCATTATAGCGAATATAGGGTCGTTTTGATATAAAACCGACATCTGCATTAGAGCATAACATTTAAAATCATAATTAATGAATCATAAAATTTTAGTTGAGGAATCCCAGAATTGATTCCTTAATTGTATCCAAACCATTTTGATATTTTTGAGCGAAATGCTTCAGCAATACTTTGAATCTTGACGAGAATAAAACTCGTAAAACAGTGTTTACGGAAATATCGTAAACCACAATAACATGAAACAATGATTATGGATTGAATCATAAACTTTACTCAAAACCGAACTCTTGAAATTAATACTTAGTTTGATGTCATATCAAATTAGATATCAATACGAACTTTGATGCTCACAACCTACCCGGGCTAAAATATGGAAGTTAACGTCAATCATTTGTATTAATACCATATTTGATATTTAACAACTTAAATATCAACATCAATCAGCAACCGGATCAAAACTGTATTCCACCTTTATTCAAAACCAAAACAGTTGACAAAACATTCCTTATAAGATTATCAAAAACAATATAATAATTTAGATTGGAATCCTCGAACGACGGTGTGTTGCCGTCGGTGATCAGCCGGGGAGCAACACCGGTATGCCGAAGCATATCCAGCTAAACAAATGGGGCACCCAAGGCACATATCGGCCTAATGGTATTATATCCTATATAATACCTAAATCTCCGCTGGACCGCCGCCACGGCCTCTTACGCAACCATCCAATCTTAAAACATTTTATTGAAAGGAGTCATAATACTCGACACCCTTATAAAATTTTATTCGCCCATTAACTTGGGCAGCAAAACCAAAACAACGTCATCTTTCTCAAAATCCAAAACATTTATGAATCCAATAGTTGGATAAGTAAAATACTTGACTATTCTGAACATAGAATAGCATATAAGTACTTGCATAAACAGAATCATTTATTTCAGCGATATGTAAAACATTTATCTATTTTGAGCTGAGAATAGGGAAAGCAATACTTGCATGATAAGATTTAAAATAAATATCACTGGAACAATAAGTGATGATAGGGATACTTGCCTTTGAGATTTAGTAGTTAGTCACACTCGCAAAGACGCATTTATTCTGCCATTCTGTCTCAAAACATTTTCGTCTTTCTTTTCAACACTTTACTGATATGATGCTCCTGCGATTGCTAGAAGCCAAATACCCAATACCATTTCATCTTATTCTTTATCCAACATCTTGTCCTGATCAAATCGAATGATCCGCATCTATAATTAAAAGATATAACTTTAATCGCCTAAACGATAATCACTCGACGAACTGCGCGTCAATACCTTATCGTCTACCCATACGATAGTCCACACATAAATATAACAGATAAATACAGGACTCTTGATCCACATATGCACATAATTCACATAACATGTAAACATATAACTCACGTATCATATAATTCATATAACACACGCCTCGGTTCGTCAAAAGGTTCGACTCAGTATGTTTAAAACGGAAATCGGGTCAAAAATATAATTTATCGATCAAAAATCGACTAAGAATAATTCGTAAGACAAGCGACCTTTCAAAATAAAAGGATTTGGGTCTCGAAAGTATTTTTAATGAAAGGGGAATATTTTTCTGAGTCTAGTGGCATTCGTTTCATATTAAACGGACGAACAGTTTATTTATTATGAATTTTTGAACATTTTTCGGAATTAAAACAGGTCTCTAAATCATTTTATAATTAAATAATAGGGCTCAAACACCCGAAAATAATTTTAAAAGAATTATCGAGCCTGAAAAATAATTTAAAATAATATTTTAAAGGTCGGAACTATTCTTCGGAATTTTTAAGTCAAAAATAAATAATTAAATCTAATTAAATAATCAATTAAAATTAATTCATAACTAGTTAAATTAATTAATCAATTAATATTTAAGTTAATAGACTAATTAAATAATTAATTATCAACTAAAATTAATTAATTAAATAATTTGGATTTATTTTTGAATTAAAAATAAATTTCAGAATTAAAATAATGATTTTAGAATTTTTAAATATTAAAAACTATTTTTCTGAAAATAAAATAAAAAGGAAATACGATTTTTGACAGTTTTGGGAACTGGAATCCAAGGGTTGCAAGTTTTGCAAACTGCAGGGGCTCAAGTGGAAGTTTTCAAAACATAAATATTAAAACTGAGTATTCGGGAAACATACAGGGGCTAGACTGTAATTTACCACCATCGTCGTCGCCGTCTCCGGCCGCCCGCGGCGAATCACCGTCGCCGTCTCCGGCCGCCGCCGGCGAATCAACTCGCCCAGAACTCGACAAAAATGAGCAGATTTGAAGTGCAAAATGAGACGATCATTACTATATAAACGAAATCACCGAACCCTGCTTGAAAAGGCCGGAAAAGCATGAAGAACACTCGCCGTCGACGAGTGTTCCCCAGAATCCGGCGACCGTTTCCGGCATCGGTTGGTGAAACCGAACACACCATAGAGATCCTTGTTTCAAGAGCTTTCCATTGGTATATACTAGACCTTTCCAGGATTACTGAATCAAAAAGCCCCAAATTTTTAATTAAAAATATTCAAGAACAGTGAAGAACATTCAGAAACCCTAATTCGAGAATCCAACAGCCATTTCGACATGTTATTGAGCTCTATTTTTGACATAAAATATACCAAATTGACCAGAAAAATATTATCTACACGATTATGCCATCAAATCACACAAACAACATCAAGAACAAAAATTCATATTTTAATCCATATTTAATTCGAATTAAAATCATTAAATCAGAAAAATACCTTGATTTCTGGGTAAAAACTGATGATTGATTCAGAAAGAAGATTTCGAGAGCTTCGTTTTGATATGCTGGACGCCCGGATCGGAGTTCGATAACGCCTTCGTTTGTACGATTGATTTTCAGGAACGTATCGGTTTTTAGGGTTTTTCTATATATTTACTGGTTGTAAATGAATAAACGAATAAAATGAAATAAGAATTAGGCTATTTATATTTACGGAATATTGGTTCGTTCTGGATCATTTTGGATCGATAAATTAGTTGCTTAGCCGCTAAGTAACTACAAAACAATCCAAAAATAGATTACTTAGCCACTAAGTAACTATAAAAATGATACAATTTAATACCAGATTTGGATAATTATCAAAACCGAGCTTCTTATAAAACACCATATACGAAAATAATGTAAAAATATCCCGTCTCTCGAGAATACGAGTTTTATTGATTACCGAAATGATTGTCGTATCGAAAATTGTACGCGGGACGCGCACGGGTCAAACCGTAATCCAGATCGAAAAAGTTAAAACACGGAAAATGTCCGGAATTACCAGATTGGGTTGGGAAGGAGTTTTCGGAAGAGTTTCGGGTTGTAAAAACGTAAAAACAGTTGAAGTTGGACGATTCCCGACTTTATAAAATAAATTTGTAATTATTCAGAAAATAATTAATAATTCATAAATCATTATAAAATCATATAACACTCCAAAAATTACCAGAAAAATACCTTAATTATCTATATTTTATTCTGCAAATATAAAAATTAGTATACTCAAAGAATATCATATTTAAACATCCAAAACATCAATTCCAATTATCAGATAATTCACTAAAATTCACATAAAATCACATAAATAATTCCAAATAATTATAATAATAATATTTAAAAATATGGGATATTACAATCTTTGACCAACTTATCCAGCTGGCTGACATGATCAGTTAAAGTAAATGTAGTTTCATTCTTCTTGTGCAAGAAGTACACCCAAGTGTACCTTGTGAACTCATCCACTATAACCATAGCATATTTCTTCTTTGCAATAGATATGACATTGACTGGACCAAATAGATCAACATGTAGTAGGTGATAAGGCTCAAGAATTGATGACTCAGTTTTGCTCTTGAAAGAAGATTTTCTTTGTTTTGCCTTCTGACATGAATCACAAAGGCCATCAGGAGCAAATACTATTTTTGGCAGTCCTCTTACAAGATTTTTCTTTACAAGCTCATTTATATTGTTGAAATTTAAATGAGAGAGTTTCTTGTGCCAATTCCAGCTTTCTTCAATTGATGCTCTACTCAATAGACAGATAGCAGAACCATCAGTACTTGTTGAAAGTCTGGCTTCATAAATGTTACCATGCATGTAACCTTTCAAAACCACTTTGCCTGTAGAATTACTTATAACTTCACAGTGTTCTTCAAAGAAATCCACATGATAACCTCTGTCACAGATTTGACTTATACTCAACAGATTGTGTTTAAGTCCTGAGACTAAAGCTACTGATTCAATGATGACATTCCCAAGATTGATCTTGTCATATCCCAGAGTTTTTCAAATGTTGCCATCTCCATAAGAAACTCCTGGGCCAGCTTTCTCCATAAAGTCTGATAGCAGGGCTTTTTTTCCAGTCATATGTCCCGAACATCCACTATCCATAACTAGGATGTTCTTCATGTTGCCCTTTAACTCAGCAGCATCAGAACTGCTATCAGCATTTGCCATCAAGGCATAGTTCTCCTCATCTTCAGAATCTGAAGTATCTGTCCAACTTTTCTTCTTTGTGATAAGAGCCTTGCCTTTTTCACTCTTCCCTTTCTTGCAGTCAGGAGATATGTGGCCTTTCTCACCACAATTATAGCATTTGACATTTGAGTAATCTCCTCTGTCAGACTTTCCTCCTTTGCCTTCAGATTTTCTTAAGCCCTTCTTATCAGAACTTCTACCTTTCCTGGAAAACTTCTTTCCCTTTCTGAATTTCCTGTAGGCTATCTTTGTGATACCCTTCACCATAAGAGCACACAGCTTCATCATCTCCTCATCAGCATCTACTTCAGGTAGACTTTCAGTTTCTGAATCATCATCATCAGAACTTGATGATTCTGAATCAAATTTTACGATGAGAGCCTTTCCTTTGCCTTTCTTTGAGACAACCACTTTATGGGATTCCTCATCAGCCTTAAGAGCAACTGTCCTTGACTTTCTCCCATGTCTCTTGCTTCTTTGATCCATCTCAAGTTCATAAGCCTTGAACATGCCATAAATTTCATCAAGAGTAGTTTTATCGAGAGCATAGTTGTCTCTTATAATAGTAGTTTTCAAATCCCAACTTTCAGGAAGAGCTAAAAGGAATTTTAGATTTGAACCTTCAATATCATATTCCTTGTCCACCAGTGACAGATCATTCAAGAGTTTGACAAACCTGTCATATAAGTCAGTTAATGACTCATCTCTTTTTGAGTCAAAGTGCTCATACTCTTAAGTAAGTATAGTCCTCCTGTTTTTCTTGATTGCATCGGTTCCCTGACACCTTATTTCCAAAGCATCCCATATCTCATTTGTACTCTTGCATTGAATTACCTGGTTTGACATGACATTATCAATGGCACTATACAGCAAATGCCTTACCTTTTGCATCCTTGGAAATAGATGAGATATCTTTACCTGTGTATTCACCTTTATCCTTTGGTATGGTCTTTGCTGGCTGATCTGTAACTACAACAGAGAGCTTGGTTGGCTTATACGGTCCTTCATAAATTCTTTCAAGGTATTCTGGATCTGTAGCTTCCAGAAACATAGCCATCTTCACTTTCCATATGGGATTCTCAGAAGGTCTCACCATGGGAACCCTGATAGTCTCATATCGACTGTGGGTTTGAGTCTTTGAGTTTCTTCAGTTTTGGCGGGCTTGGTTGGATTTTTTGCTTCTTCAGACATGATTGTTTTGGATCTTTACTGTATGTGTGTTAACAGATAGGCTCTGATACCACTTGTTAGGTCACACAACACTGTAGAAGGGGGTTGAATACAGTGTAGAATACAATCAAATCGATTTAGAACATAAATAACAGAAAATAGATATATTCGATATAATAAACTCTGTTATAATGGAACTGTCCTCTCTCAGTGATGGACAAATATCACGAGAGCTGCTAGGTTATAATGTATGATCTTCTCGATGATCGTAACACATATAGTGTAAACCTATGTCTGTGTTTATATAGACACACAGTTACAAGATAACTTCTAATTGATATGGAATATAATTTTGTCTCCTAAAATATATCAATCAGATATCTTAACAATTCTTCTAGTCCTCTAACTCTTTCCATGCATATCTTCTTCTGTATTAGTCTTGATCTTCTTTCCTGTAAATCAGCTTCCTTCCTTAACTGTTAGTCCTCCAGTACTTAAGTTCTGATATCCATCTTCTGATATTATCTTCTGATAATCTAAGTCCTGATATCCTTAAGTCCTGACTTCCAGTAAGTCCTGATTCCAGTAAGAACTGATATTTCCTGTTTATTAATATCTGAAAACTAAACATGAAATATATTAGACATGACATCTCAAATATATCAAACAACTTTTAAAAGTGATTTTATTGAAGATTTATTCTCATAAATATTTAGATGGTCCCAAAAATTATTTTTATGGTTTTATAATTTCAATAAATATTTTTGAGATTTTATAAAATTTAGAAATCAATATTTCATTAATTATTTGTCTTTAAAAGATTTTCTGATTCTATTAAAGTGTATATTCAATATTAAATTCCAGAATGCTTCATAAATTATGAAACTCATGTTTTCTTAAGTTTTAATATTTTGAGAATTTTAAAATTATTTCAAAAAAATTTCGGATTAAATTCACTCGCACGTTTGTTCGTTAAATCGTAAAATGCGGGTATAGCGTGCGATTCAAAAATACTTTGAAAATTATGAAAATTTTATTATATTAGTTTTTAAATATTCCGAAAATTTTAAAATTAATTTGGTATTTTTATGGGTTATTTTTATTCACGCGATTGTTCGTTAAATTATAAAACCGGGACAAAATGAGGCTGTTGGAAAGGTGACAAGAAACGTGTCTGGATTTCGGCTATTCACCAGAAACGTGGAATAAAACATAACATATACACACAAATATACACATAAAACATATACACAGATACACGCATCTTCCCCAAATCACTCAATCTCTCCTCTCTTCTCTCTACACTCCCCCGATCTCTCTTTCTAAATCTCTCTTCTCTCCTTCTCATTCACTGTCTCTCCCGAGTCTCTCTCCTCTCCCTGTTTCTTCTCCCCCTCTCGGTTATTCTTTCCCCTGGTTCTATTCGGAAGACTGGAGAGATGGCATTGGACTAAAGATAGCCTAGTGGTCAGTCGACAAGCTCAGCAAGATTCCAATCGAAGGACATGAGTGCTGAAGTCGGATCCAGGATAGTCTAGTGGTTAGACGATAAATCCCGAACATCCAAGTCGGTCCAAAGTCAACCAGTAATAGTTATTAAAGCATATCAAGGCAAGTACCCCTGACCATACCTTTATGGTTCAGTATATATAAATGAACTTTTAATTTATTTTCAAACAGGAACAGAAACGTTTTAAGTTACGTATCTCATGTATGTGAAAGTGTTGTTTAAATTATGTTTTGGGGAGAAGTAACTTCTGAAATACCTATCTCTAAAATGGAATTAATATGGAAAAGGTTTTGTAAAGTGTGGTGTGATAATATTGCTTTAAAAAGAGATAGATAAAAGTGATTTTTGGGAAAACTAGATAAAGTGAAATGTTTTGATCCACCTATGTCGTGGAATGTTTTGATCTACCTATGTCATGGAATGTTTTGGTCTACCTATGTCATGGAATTTTGAAAGAGGTAAAAAGGGAAAATTCAGTTAATCTATTAAAATTGCGTAAGAGGCCCGTTATTCGGTAATGGCCCAGCAGATGGTGGCGTAAGTGGCTAATTCGGGTGTGCACGTTGTTAACCCGATTAGTCCAGCGTGGGGGGGGGCTAGCTAGTCTCCCAAGTTCTGGAACATATTCCTTATTCTGGAAGACCGTTAGTCGCTGTCCGGTGATGATAGATTGATCAGCTATCTTCACCCGTTGAACGTCCAATAGATCTAATTGATTCAATTTTGAATCTGTTTAAAATTCAACTTGTGTGGAACATATGATTTGAAATTGAAATAGTATGCTAAACTTGGACTCTGGTATTTATGCATAGCACATGACTGATGTTATTGTTTTACAGAGCATGCTAGTTTTGAATACCCAGTTTATACATGTGTTACCAGTTTTACAATACGTTATCATTTCTGTTCCTAGAACTGTTTTATTATAAATTGTTTTACTTGTTTTTCATATAGTGGTACTGCTGAGCAATTGATTGCTCACCCTTGCAGAATGTTTTGTAAATATATTGCAGATGCCTAGGAGACCCTTCCATCATAGTCAGGGCAAAGTTCCAGTTCTTTCTGTATCAGGCTCCTCTGAGGTGCAGATAATGTACCCGAGTTCTAACTTTCCCATTTCGTTAATATATGACACAAATATGACCATTCTTTTGAACAGCCAAACAGTCGGCGTAAGCTTGAAAGTAATTTTATCCCATTTAAGTTGCAGTGAACGTAACCCCAAACAATCACTTAAACTTTCACTGCAATTATTTTAATATAAAGTGATTAGTATATTAAGTATAAAACATTACCAGTATAATAGTTCCAAATATTTAGCATAGTCGATATCTGAGCATATTATTAAAGTTGAATATTTTAAAAAGTTTTATTTACTAAATATTAAACATATAACAAAAAATCAACTTCTAGTTTGTTCATGCCATATTCTTGTCATATTTGTAAGATAGTTTAATTTCTTAAATATTAAGATCACCCAACCTAATTTTTAATATATGTTACTCGATGGCGCCTCACGGCACCGTCTCGCATTTTATTTTGGAAAATTATTATAAGGAAACATTTTTATTAGGAATATAAGAAGTATGAAATTCCTTATTGTATATCATGCTGCCTTTAAAATACATAAAATTCATCATCAACATTTTAGTTAGTAGTCTTTTGTTACATCTCAAACTTTTATTTTAATTATTTAATTTTAAAGTGATCCTATCTTATTTTTGTCAAGTATAAAATATTACCACTATAATAGTTTCAAAATTTTTAGTATACTTGATCTCTGAGCATATTATTAAAACGGTATATTTTTTCTGTCTTTGATAAATATTAAACTTTTACGAAGGAATTAAATTCAATAATATCAGTTTGTCCACGCCATATCCTTAACAAAGAATCATTTCCACAAATTTATAATTTTACTCGGTCTAATTTTAAATATATGTTACTCGAGGGTGCCTCGCGATACTGCCTCGCATTTCATTTTAAAATATAATATCATCTGGAGACATTTTTATTACGACTATAAAAATATGAAAGTCCTTATTATTTTGATTTCTGCATCGAGCTGTCTTTAATATGTATATGTATATAATTAATAATCAACCATTTAGTTATTAGTAACATCTTTTGCTAATCAGTTTAAAATTTTACTACAAATTTCAAATTATAAAGTGACCGGATCTTATTTTTAATAACTATAAAAAATGATGCAATTATTGTTAAACCAATCCCAAACAACCAATTAAAAGAAGTAAAACATTATAGATTTTTATTGGTTCGAATTGTTAAATACTGCAACATTCACATGTGCTACATTTTTAATATTTTTTGTAATAATATTTATTAATTTTGTATAATTGATTTACTTATTAAGTTTCTTCGTATACAATTTGAATATTAGTGAAAACGTATAATTTTCACAAATTTATAAGTTTACTCAATTTAAATATATAATATATACTCGACGGTGCCTTGCATTTTATTATGAATTTGTGCACCACTACCTCATTTTACCAAAATGTCAATTACTAAATGATGTACTTGATTTTACACCAACGCGAGATAAATTTATAAAATAAATAAAGTGTTATAATATTTTTGATCAATTAAAATTGTTAAACACTACAATAATCACATGTCTTGCACATTTTAATATTCTTAACAATAATATATATTAAAAATGTGTTTTTGACATAATTGTTTAAATTTTTTTGAAATAAGATTTGAAAATTCATCACAAATTATAATTTTCACAATTTGTAAGTTTACTCAGCATAAAGATGTAATATGTATGGCTCGATGGCGCATTTCATTTTAAATTAATGTGACACTTCTTTATTTTACCACAATACCCATTGCAAAATGATATAATTGATATTACACAGATTCTGAATAATGTTGTAAAAGAATTAAAGTATGTCTACATTTTTGATGAATTAGAATTATTAAACATTATAACTATCGAATGTCCAGATTGCTTAAATAATTTTAATGATAATATTTATTAATTACGTGTATTTGATTCAATTATTTATGTTTTTTATCAAATAAGATTTTGTAAGGTCCCGTAAGAGGGCTATTTTAAGCTTAAGGGGGGTTGAATAGCTTAATTACCAATTTAAAAATTGTTATGGCATTTTAAAATAATTTATCCCTTTTTAAAACTTTACCGAGTGGCTATGCAGTTTATATGTGCGGAAAAATAAAGTGCAAGGAAAGAAAATACCATACGACGATTTTATCCTGGTTCGCGATGGCGAAACCTCTAATAGAATTGCTCACCCCTACTCCAGTCCCCGAGCTCCTCTCCCGGACTCGGGATTTTCCCTTATAATAAACTCGCTCCTTTAGTAGGTGGAGAAGCCTTTACACCCGTACAAATATTTGTCTTGGTGCGTAACACAAGGGTCACCACCTCAAAATAAATGTAATACCTACACAACTTATCTTAGACAATAACTCCCCGCTATTTCTTCAAAGTTGATGTAGAACCTTTGTGTGGACTTGGCTTCCTTAGCTTTTATCGGTCTTGGATCTTAGTGATCCGGTTTTGGGTCTTTCCTTTTCCTCACGGTGCGAAGACTACTAACTCCCCATTAGCACGTCTAGGACTTGGGTCTTAGAACGAGAATCACCTAATGTCACTTCACCTCACTACAAAAATAATAAGACAATCCACGAAATAAACCAAGTATAGAAAAGATGGTTTGAACTAGTATGTTACTGTACTAGCCCACAAGTAGTATAATATCCAAATAAGAATATTAAAACTAATTAGTTATACTTGACTTAGGATAATACAAGATGGCCAAGTATATTTATAATTACTCTTTTATAGATTAAATGAGATAGGTGGAGTAATATGAGAAGTCTTTTCATACGAAGCACTTATGGCTTATGACTTCTTTAGTATTCTTCTTCTTTCGATTATGTATCTATAGATCGAAGAATACTTTTGATTACAACCTCGGAGTTATAACTTACTTTTAAGTATATCAACTTAAGGTTTTAAGGTATACTTGTATATTGATGATTATAAGGTCAAAGTATACTCTTTTAATTTCAAGCACAGTTTATAAGATTTGTAAGTCTTAGCCAAGATCCAAATAAGATAAGTGCAAGTAATTGGCTTAAGATTGTGCTTTCGAAGTTTGGACGAATAATTACGAGTATTTATAGATATCATAGTATAACCCCACGAAACAGTGAAGATGTTAGAAGGGCTTATACGATATGACTTGTAATTGTTTATATACACGATATGTGTTAGCCAAGATCCAATTAAATAGCGTGAAATTAATTGGCTAACTCGTGGATTTGATCCGTCCTTAAATTTAACGGATGATTACGAAGTGTTTATAGATCGAGTTATAATCCCCCGGAACACTAAAGATGTTAGAAGGGATTAAAATTATGCTTCGTAATAATTTATGTGCACGAAATGTGTTAACCAAGATCCAATTAAATTAAGTGCAAGTAATTGGCTAACTTGTGAACTTAATCCGTTTTAATATTTGATAAATTACGAAGTGTTTATAGATCGAGTTATAATCCCCCGGAACACTAAAGATGTTAGAAGGGATTTAACTTTACTTCGTAATATTTTATGTGCATGAATAATTGTTAGCCAAGATCCGGTAATAAAAATAATTGGCTAACTCGTGAACTTGAGTCAAATATAATCTTCCATTAGGAGATGAAGTACTTTTGTTTATAGATCTTCTTCTTGAGATGATTTATGTGAAGATCAAGTACTTATTCGAATTTCGAGTTCGAATCTTAGTTCTATTGAGAACATTGTTTATAAGAGATCTTGTATTAGAGCTTAGGATGAATCAGATAAATTAAGTACAAAACTCAAATAAAAAGAACTCAAATAAGAAGCCAAAAGTTACCACTTTTGAAAAACGGTCGGAAAAGTTTGCCGGAAAAATTCGCCGGAGGTTCGGCCGGATTTTGGCACTTTGGCTGAACTTGGGCAGTCCTTTGGGAGGCCGGGAAGTGGTAGTGAATGAGCTCACTTGGTGGGATAAATCTTGGTTGGGTGAAGCTAAGCTTGGGTTTCAAAAACCTTGTATATATCTAAGTATATAGAGGAGAGATAAGGTTTTTGAGAAGAAGTGTGTGTATAGAATTTGAAAGTGATGAAGAGAAACACTTATTGAAAAAATCCCAGAAACTTTGTGGCTCTTTAGCTTAAAAAAATGGGTTGGGGTGGGGGTTTATTTATAGGAGAAGTTCGGTGGATTGAATGTTGGAGATTAGAGGAAAATGGATGGTGGATGATGTATGTCACTTGGATTGATGACATGGAAAACAAAGTGTGTTTCTTTGAAACTTGCCATATGAGACAAACAACTTTATGGGTTCAAAAACTCAGCTGATATATTTGAATAAATATATATTTTCCTTTTTCTTTTAATCATTGTTTAATCACTTAATTAAGGATTAAACACCATTAATTATGACCACCTTAAAAACTCCTAAATAAATACCATAAAAAATATGATAATTACTTAAATAATATAAAATGATGTCCTAAAATTTTTGGTCAACCTTGGTCAATGGTAGATAGGTCAAACGTGGTCAACTATGGGACTAACTGCCTCGATTTTTGAGCCCAGACAAAAATTCTCTAAATATAACGAAATTTTTACCATACTTAGAAAATACCATTTAAATTATCCATACCAAATTTCAAGTCATTATAGCATGTGGAAGTATTTTATCCAAAATGAAACTGTTCTGTCAGTTTTGCCTTAGAGATATATTCCATAATATATATAATTTTGATATTTTACAAAACTGGAATATCTCTTTTATATGTTTCACAGAAATGATTTTGCTAGTTTGAATTTTTGACTTTGATTTGGATCAATTAAATTCATGTCCTAATGGAGAGGATCTACGTGTTCTTAATTTTATGTCTAATCGTACAAATACCAAAATAATATATCGAAGATATCCTTTCAATCTTCCCCTTTTTGGTATTTGGCAAACAAACATAAAATTAATAGTGTGTGTTTCCCCTTGGTGTATGCATGAATTTTTGAAAAATATTTTGCATATAAGACATTTATTTATTTAGAGATTTAATCTCTTTTCTTAAGGTCCTGCAAAATACCTTGTTAGATGTATCATACAATAATATATTAAAGCACAAGATAGATCCTTATATATAAAAAAGATAGCAATATTTTAAAATTTTGAAAATGAAGGGTATAATTCTCTTCCCCTTTTGTTTGGTATATGCCAAAAAGAGTATGTTATTTGCATGCCAAAAGAAGTATAATAATCATATATTGTAACATTTAGAAATAGGATACTTATGCTATCAAGATATATATATATATATATATATGACCATACCATTTTATACATGTCGTTATTTGTTGTTTAGCAGTTTGATCAGAATGATTATAACACTTGTTATTTTACAGAGTATAGTGATTCAATCCGATGCGGTACTATACAATCATTCTAACAATATGTTTTTATACAAATAAAGACATTTTTGGTTATGATCAAGCATTGATTTAAACAATTGACATTTTAAGGAAGATTTCATTTGTAAGTGAATATATCAATTGTATTGTAATTAGAGGTAATACTAGACATTTGTTTTAATCTGTGAGTTTTATCAATTGCATTGATAGTAAACAATAGTTCTAGTGATTAAAAAGCATTTTTAATAGTTAATTTCGTAAACGTGTTTGCATATCAACGATTTCAGATTGTGTATAAAGCCATTTTTGTACCTTTTCAGTCTAGAAATTAACATGATACACGAATACAAGGCCTTAGTGTTTAATAATATATTATAACTTGTCAATCACAAGTTACACAGACTGACACTAATACAATCTATGTTCTTGTTACAAAGTTGGAGATCTAATACATACTATTTTGTCATTTAGACTTTTCTAGCTAATTTCATGCTACAAAATCTAACACTAATATAATCTATTTCTATTCCGGGTATGAGTATCAGATTTATACAGTTTGGAAAACTAATACATTCTAAAAAATCCACAATTCTAAACAACCTATCACAAATACAATGTATCTAAATCTACAATATTGATACTCAATATCTTTTATACATTCAGTTACCACAATAGGTTCAGTTGGATTGGTTTGGTACTGGAACTCAATACAACAATCTGGTGTGTGTATGTGAAGTGGAATTATTGTAGGTTGAGAATTTATACCTGTTATACCTTGTGGATTCTGACAGATTGCTTGGAAAACCAAATTTTGTTCCTTGTATACTTTGAGAAGCTCTTGTTGGGATTTAAGGGAATCGAATTTGCCATTCTTTGCATTTGGAGATTATTAGGGACATTTGATTTTCCTACAAGTCAGTTAGATACAATATAAGAACCATCATCTGGTAATCCTTCAGACTTAATAATACACAAAGGTTGTAAAGACATATAACATATGAATTGTTAAAGTATCTGGACATAGTAAATACAGTAGATTTTTCATCATTTTAAGTTCATAAACATTGAAGATTCTGCATAATGGTTAGTGAAAACATATATTTTGATTTCTGATTTTTTGTAAATATTACTTTTAAGTATAAATCAGAATTACCTTTTCCAGATCAAGGTTTTTGAATACTACAAGATACTTGACATGGCATAGGGCAACAAGAATTAAACTGACAAAACATGAGTGACTCTTATCAAGTTACGAAATACTACTATACTAGCAGTTTCATCATAACAGAATAGATAATCAGGATAGTGTAAACATTGTTCCAGCATAAGATATATAAAGACATATTTACCCAGTTGCAATAAAAAAAGCCATGATATATTACTAAAAGTGTTCTCAATAATCAGTGTGGTTCACTGATTATTTTGAACAAAATCCTTAACTTGTTTTAAGTCATTACAAACTAGAGAAGTGCATTTACTTCTAAAAGTCAAGTATCAACAGAATTCAAATATTACAAACCAAAAAACAACATAAAGTATTTTAAGTTACAGACAGATCATAGATTCAAACAACAAAATAAGTGCTGAACAACAAGCACCAACACAGAAGCCATCACACAGCAAATTCAAGCAATCACATTTCCATCAGCATCACAAATATGAACCAAATCAGGCAAGTTATCAATCAGTTGACCTTTAGCACCCACATTACCTCTTCTAACTCATGAATCATAGCAGTGTTATCATGCATAGGGACTTGAAAGGAAGTGACAATTTCTTGATCAGTCATGCAAGGAGTTCCTAGAGTAGATGTAGCCAAATGCTCTAAATATACAATCATATGTTTGCAAGAGGCAGTGAGACTCTCTAATTCTCCTACTTTCTCTTTAATCTCATTGTATTCTTCCTTAATCCTCAAGTTTTAACTCATAAAAACATGGTTTAGACAGACTCAAACTTAGACTAAAAACATCTTCCTCTCTTATGAATTGAGGAATAACTGTGGGAGTTGCCTCTTGAGCCTCACAGTGCATCAGGGGTACTTTTGGCCTAATGTGTTCATTAGTGATTTGACAATCAACAAGATTAGAAAATGCTTCAGGCATGTTAATATTGCAAAGTGCAAAGAAGGATGAGATTAGCATACCATAAGGCATATAATCTACAAGATGTGCATTGATCATGTTTAGAAGAATAACATAAGAGATACTGAAATTATTTTTTGTTAGTGCAGAAAAGACACATGATTTTCATATCAAAGAAATTAAAGTACTTACTTTGATTTGGTTTTTGCATAACATTTGCCCTAATAATTAGATCAAGATGCTAAAAGGTGCCAGCGAAATGTTTGAAATGAATACCATAATTAACATCACAGAGACCATCAGGAATATTAGATTTACAAAAGTGCCAATCATTAGTTCAAATTCAAATTTGTTAAAAACAAACAGAGAAAAGATATCCTCATAAGGCAACTCACACAAATGCAAAGGTAAATGCAGTGCCCTATTAATGATTTTGTTATCAACACGAATGACCTTTTTGTTGACTGATGTAGTAAAATGCAGTATGACATCTACCCCTTTTATGATATTCGTGTTACAATAGAACTCTCCCATAAGATGTGTGCAGTAGTTCTTACCTAAGTTATACATAAGACCATCCAATCTAGCCCTTCTAATTATGAACTCTACTTCACCCTCCACATCAATACAAGTGTCAGGTTGGACATTTTTGATAAGTTCAAGGAACTTTTTGGAGTTTGAAGGGTTTGATAGTTTTGGAGGAGGAGGCTTTGGTGCGTTGTTTGGATTTTGTCTTAGGTTGGCCTTTTTGGTGTAAACTTTGGCTTGCAAAGGTTAAGGAGGTCCAGGGTTAGGGGATTTAGGGTTTTGATATTTTCTGCTTTGATAGAAGGGGATGGTATGGTTCTTATATCCCTTTCTGAATTGTCAGGGAGGGAAGTGTTTGTTGTGATAATATTTAGGATGTGAGGATAGAACAGTTTTGAAAGCAGAGGTTTTGCGATGGTGAAACTGATTTTTCTCCATATCTTCAAGAAGATATGGATTTTCAATCAGTGCTCTAGGCTTTGGATAGTATGGACTGTCATCTGGATTCATGTTGCAAGTGAAGTGGAGTTCAGTGTGTTGAGTGTGTGTGAATGCAACATGTAAAGTATATGCATATATATATAGCCATTTAACACAGATGCAAAATATTTTTGAAAACTTATAATAATTAAAAAAATTAAACATTTTACTGTTCATGAACAGTGAAGACCATTTAATGCATGCATGGATGGGGTGATATACAATAGTCCAAAGTCCAAACCTATTATGTAGATAGGTCCTAGGATGATGTGAATCAAAGAGTTATGTAATGCAGCACAAATACACAAATGCATGGACCAGTACTCAGCAGAGAATAAAGAATGTGTTAATTCTTTTTTTTTGTTTCTACTTTAGAAAATAGTACAGTACACAAGTACATATTTTTGAAAACTGTGAGACATAAAGTTGATATCATAGATTACTCTACCACAAAGAGCCTGTACTTTCTGCGCAGGTGCATTTAAGGATGTTGCTGTGTTTGAAGTGAATTTTGACAGAAAAGCTTTATTTTAAAGAGCAGAAAACTATGTTACATTTATTTCTTAAGGCAAATGTTATTTAATGCAATAAGGTGCAAAATGCAACAATGAGAATGCAAGATGCATTAAACACTCAGCATATAATACCCAATGATAAGCACTAATTAATTAATATCATATTTATATCAGATAGTAGTTAATGAACTCGATAAGTGAGAACACACATTTAGCATTTAGTTCCTAGAAATATAGGTGGCCATTGATCACAGCAGTGATCCAGATACAGGGATGCTCAAGGCTCCCCTGCAAGTCTTTCTGCGAGGGTTGTGTGTGCATGTGATCTTACTCTAAAGATTAAATGAAGTCATGCATTCTATCAATTCATATCATGCATTTCTTAAGTTTCACCAAGTCATACTCATATACAGAGAACATAATACAAGAAATGGACTTCAGATCATGTTCACAGAGCATATATGTATATATCCAAGTAATCAAGATAAAGGAAGTAAAAGGATTTAAGTACAATTCAATATTCATGTTTACTGAGTAAATCATGTGTACAATTCTCAACAGATTACAAACACATGACAACTTTCTGCTGATTTAAGATAGTTCAAGTCCAGATTCATAATTCCTAATAGTTGACATTTATTAGACAGCTTGCATAGCATAGTGACATTTTATCATGAATAGCTATTTGTTAATTTATAATGTGTCATAAGCTTTTCATACAAATTTCCACATAGATTCAGCAGATGAAGTTCCAAGCAATATTAAGAATTTTCAGGAGACTGATTAACTTAAACAAGTAATATACTATTTCTACTCATTCAGTTTGTATCTTTAATTTGCATGCTTAGAGTGTTCATAAGACAATTATCAAATAATCATACAGATAAGCTTAAATGATATTGATTTTAATCAAGAACTCATTTTAGACAGATAATAGAAGTTGACTTAAGAATTCTTACATATACTTTATCAAGCAGTATCACTTTATATATGGATTGTATTTAGCTGGGTATTCACAAGTTAACCATCTAAGAGAATGTATCAAGTTATACTTTCTCAAACATATGTTTAGATCAGGTTAAACAAATCATCAAGACAGTTGTTTACATACATAATTTAATACACAGAAGATATGTAATCTGACAAGGTTTGTAAATTCAAATACAATTTTATTTTGAATTATACTTACAAACTCAAATTCACCTTAACCTTTGTATAAGATTCTTTAACAGATTTAATCAGTTTAATCAATAAGTCATCTAATTAACTCAACAGATTATGATTTATAGTTTTCAATTTTCAAACACAGATTTTAATCAGATTTCCAGATTTATAGATTACACAGATACATATCAATTAAATCAAGTTCTGATTGATTAAAAATCAGTTGCAACATAATTTGTTCTCTTCCCAGTGTATATAAAACAGACAACCAATTTATCAATTCTCAAATTGTTAACACAAGCAGATCAATTCAAGAGTTAGAAACACATAGCTTATTAGAAACATTTAGTTATATATATATATATATAAATCACCAGTCAGAACATAAGTACCATATAAAGATATATCAGACTTAGTTTGATTCAAAAATTAAATATCAATATTTTGACTATTAACCATATAATACTCATAAATCACATTACAGTTAACCATTTCAACCACAGCAAGAAATTATATTTGAATTCAACTCAACTATGTCACAAGTAATATATAATAATCAAATCCAATTTAACCAAGTAACATCAACATAAATTATAAGCATCAGTCATAATCCACATTCAAAGTTCATGTTCTTAATTCGAAAAGAAATGAATCAATAAAAAAATTCGAACACAGATTCACAGGGATCCAAACAACACATTTTAATAACACTTAAAGGACTGATTTGTGAGTCGAAGTCATACCTGAGCCTAAAGCCTGGCCTGGATATTAGGTGTTACCTGGTTGACTCAGTCGTGGATTCACGCCGAGTGCAACTTGGTATTTGCTTCTTCGAGTTGATTTTGCACCGATTCAGTATTCTCCTGTCATGAAACTCAAACAAAACATTAAGGTTTCATGGTATCAATCAATCAAAACTGTAAAAATACATTTATATATATAAACTAATCAATTTAATGTCAGATTTGATGATTCTCATTCGATTTATTTAGAAATCGTCGATTTTTATCATCCAAATCGATTTATTTTCACCAACCTAAATAGCAAATTCATCGAATCAGTCTTGTATTTGATGAATATGTATATATATAAGTATGGATTACAAGAATGTCTCTGATATTTCATCAGATTTGAGAGCAATTGATCGCAAAAGAAGGTTTAGGATTTCGAAGGAGAGAAAAAGAGAAGCAGCGAGAATAGGGTTTGAGATAGAGCCGAAAATGACATTGTACATATAATGATAATATAAATATTTTAGCGAATTCATGGCTGTCATCTGTTAGGGTTGAGTGTGTATGGTCAGGATTAAAAGGGAATAAGTAATTGGGCTTTGAATAAGGAAATGGGCTGGGTTTGGTTTTTAATGTGTTAAGTTTTATTTTTGAAAACAGATATATATTTTTGTAAAATGTATATGGGTTTTATATAAGAAAAACGGCATGGGTAACATTTGTGATTGGGCTGGTTGCAAAAATAATCCAGAAAATATAATATTTTTATAAAACTATTTTTCAAAATATCTATAATAACCTTTTTTTTAAAAAAAATTGGACTATTATAAAATATTGGGCCTACGACACTTGTTGGGCTGGTCAAAAAAATATCTATATATATATATTATAAAACTGTTTTTCAAGAAACCCTTTATATATAACATAAATTATATATATATATATTTATATGTTTGTGAAATTGTTTTTCCAAAATAACATATATTTATATATTTATCTGTAAGTAAATATTATGAGAATAATTATATATATTCAAGATCAAAAGAGGTATATATATATATATATAAATGATTGAGATAACAATATTATATTAATTTATATGAGAGTGAATTCTGAATGTTTATAAATTTCATGGAATAATAGATATTCACTCGATTAAGTTTATTTTCCCGGTTAATCTGGGCTATTTAAGTTATCTTAACCCGATCAATAAATTTCTTTATTGATAAATCTGAGTTTTAGACAAACTTAATAACTTGATCGAGAAAATATCCTTATCATTGAGATTACTTTATCATTCTCAATTGTTCTTTATATAAACCATTATTTCACAGATTCCAACATTCCAAAATACAAGCGGAGTTTAGTGAATCTTTCAGTATTTAATGATTTTGTGAATATGTCAGCGAGATTGATCTCAATATCAATATGAGTCATTTTTATATCGCATTTATTTACATGGTCACGTAAAAAATGATGTCTCACATCTATATGTTTAGATCTTGAATGTTATACGGGATTTTTGCTAAGATCAATAGCACTCATATTATCACATAAGATTGAGATCACATCAAATTTTATATTATAGTTAGCTAGTATTCACTTCATCCACAGTATTTGAGCACAACACTTTGCAGCTGCTATATACTCAGCCTCGATTGTTGAGATGGATACGGAATGTTGTTTCTTTGAAAACCAAGAAACTAAACATCCACCGAGAAACTAACATGTACCACTAGTACTTTTGTGTCGACTAAATGGCCGGCATAGTCCGAATCAGAAAAAACATACTAAGTCAAATGGTATTCCTTTTGGATACCAAAGACCAACATCAGTGGTTCCTTCAAGATATCTCAATATCCTTTTTACCGCGGATATATGAGATTCTTTTAGTGCTACTTGAAACCTAGCACACTTACAAACACTATATTGAATATGGGCCGACTTGCAGTTATATAGAGCAAGAGACCGATCATTCCTCGATATTTCTTTGTGTCTACGGGAATTCCTTTTGGATCTTCCGTTAATTTATTGGATGTAGACATAGGAGTAGATGGGTTTGGCATTATCCATTTCAAATTTTTTCAACATCTCTTTACAATACTTGGATTGAGAGATATGGATGCCTTCATCAGATTGCCTTATTTGCAATCCCAAAAAGAAGTTTAATTGTCCCATCATACTCATCTCGAATTCTTTACTCATATTTTCAGAGAATTCTTTACATAGTGCATCATTTGTTGAACCAAATGTGATGTCATCTACGTATATTTGTACGAGCAATATATCATCTTTTTCTTGCCTCATAAATAAGGTTTTATCGGCCGTTCCCATCTTAAATTTATTGTCTAGTAGGAACTTGCTCAACCTTTCATACCATGCTCTTGGGGCTTGTTTTAAGCTATATAGAGCTTTATATAATTTATAGACATAGTCGGGATGTGTTGCATTTTCTAACCCGGGAGGTTGTTTCACATATACTTCCTCTTCCAAAATCCCGTTTAAGAATACAGATTTCACATCCATTTGATAGACTTTGAAATTTTTATGACAAGCATAAGCCAATAGCATTCGAATTGATTCAATTCCTGCTACCGGTGCATATGTTTCATCAAAGTCTATACCTTCCATTTGGGTATATCCTTATGTAACTAATCTTGTTTTACTTCAAACTACCATTATATTTTCGTCTAATTTATTTCAAAATACCCATTTTGTACAAATTATGGAAGTATCATGAGGCTTAGGGACAAGTTCCCACACTTTACTACGAGTAAATTGGAGTAATTCATCTTGCATAGCAGAAATCCAATCCTCATCTAATAAAGCCTCTTTCGCGGTCTTAGGTTCTATTTGAGATAGAAAACTAAGATGATTCACAACGTTTTGAACTTGTGAACGCATTTGAACTCCCTTCCTTAAGTCTCCAAACACATTATCTAGTGGATGACTATTTATAGTGGGAATTGCTTTAGAAAGTTCATCTTCCTTTTTGTCCAATTCTAATGGATTTTTATATACGGGAGTCCCGAGATCCGTATTTTCGAATTGTCGAATAACCTTTTCAATATCATCTTGTTCAACATTTTCTTGGTCAACAAGATCTTTATATTTCACCGGTGGTTTACTTTCATCAAAAGCGACATTCATAGATTCTTCCACGACAAGAGATTTGAGATTAAACATTCGGTTAGCTTTACTATTGTTCGAGTATCCAAGAAATATAGCTTCGTCAGATTTAGGATCAAATTTGTAAGGTAATCTTTTGAATTTAATATGAAGCACTTGCTTCCGAATACTCGAAATTAGCTTAGTTTCGGAGTTTTGCCAAAATACAGCTCGTAAGGAGTCTTTTGTTTTATAGGTCGTAGCAAAACCCGATTGAGAATATGGAAAGCGGTTGACATAGCCTCGGCCCAAAAATATTTAGGTCGATGATATTCATTTAGCATTGTGCTAGCCATTTCTTGGAGTGTTGTATTTTTCCGTTCAACTACTCCGTTGGATTGAGGAGTGTATGGAGCAGAAAAATTATGTGTGATGCCATGTTCATCACAAAAGTTGGTGAAACTAGAATTCTCAATTTCTTTACCATGATCGGTCCTTATATAGACTATGGTTTTATTTTGTTGATTCTGAATCCTTTTACATAAGGATGAGAAGGATTCAAAAGCATCGCTTTTGGCTTTGAGAAATTCAGTCCATGTATATTGTAAATAATAATCCACAACTACCAATGTATATGAGCAACCTCCGAGACTTTGTATAGGAACCGGACCGATAAGATCCATATGTAGTAGCGTGAGAGGTCTCGAGGTAGATACAATAAACTTCGCTTTGTGAGATGCTCGAATTTGTTTACCAACTTCGCAAGCTTCACAAGTATGATCTTTATGATAGTTTAGTTTTGGTATACCTTGGACATGGTCTTTAGTTGATATATTATTTATCAACTTCATGTTGGCATGTCTTAATCTTCGATGTCATAGCCATGGATCATCATTTATAGTGATTAGGCACATGTTCACTTGCTTGCTCATGTCACATGTATAAACATTTTTATTTCTGGGGCAAGTGAAAACCAACTTTCCAAGTTTATCTAATATAGAACAATGAGTAGTGTAGAAAAATTTCCTTGTAATCATTGTCGCATAATTGACTAATGGAGAGAGGATTATACTTTAATCCGGTGACCAATTAAACGTCTTTAACTTTCTCATTTCTGATATCTCCGATGCCGACAATATTTCCTTTACTACAATCACCAAATGTTGCGCTCCCCGCAGTAACCTTTTTAATGTTGTTCAAGAGTGACTTATTACCGGTCATATATCTTAAACATCCATTATCAAGGTACCATATATCTTGTTTAGCGGAAAGACAGACCTACAAACACGATTAGTTAATTTTATAGGTACCCCTTTGTCTTGAGGGTCCTGGGGTTAGTACATCATATATCACATTTGATTTTTCATGAAAGAATCTAGGCATGGTATAATTATCATTAGGCACATAAATATTTCTAGATGCATAAGGCCTAGTTTGAGGTTGATAATACCTGGAGCTATCATAAAATCTTGATGGAGCATGTTAAACATTATATCTATTATTAGCATGGTAAGTAGCATAAGCATTTGTATTAAGAGGTTGTTGTCTTCTAAATGCATTACAATTTACATGATATTTTGTGTTTCTATTTTGAAACATAGTAGGTTGATGAGACCTTTGTTGCCTTGGATTTTTATATTCTATATTTCTGTAAGGCATGTGTTTATCATCTTTCTTGTATGATTCCTTGCGAATCCATACAAGCTTCCCCTTAATTTCACCATTCTTGAATTTGCAATATTGAATGGTATTTCCCATTTTATTGCAATAAAAACATTTATAAGATGGTGATTCGGGTGAAGTCTTTATTGGTGATATAAATCTCCGAGTATTTCCTTTAGGAGGAAAATTCTTATTATATCCCAAACCTTCATGATTATATGAGGTCTTTGTATGCACCATTTGATCCAACATCTTATTGCCTTTTGTAAATCTTTGAATGAATTCTTCAAGATTTTCAGTTTTTTTCTTTAAGGCATCAATCTTGTTGTTAAGGAATCTTTCTTGATCCTTAACTTGACCTATGAGTTTATGATTTTCTTCTTTTAACCTTAGAGCTTCACTTTTAAGCTCATTAGTTTCAAATAGCTCCTTTTCTTTATCAAGATTGTCTTTATAAGATGTTTCTTTACCTTGAACCTTTGATTCATTTAGAATCTTTAAGTTCAAAAGATCAACGTGAAGTTTACAAATATTATCATTCAATTGTATCTTTTCACGTTCTTTCTCTTCGTCTTTGAGAATTAATGATATATTCTCCGTCTCAAGATTGAGTATATTTTCTTGAAGTTTATTTACCTCAATCTTGATGAGATGGTTTTGATCTTTTAGAGATGTAATCTCATTCTCATCTTGGACTTTTGAGTCCATCATCCGAGTATATTCTTTATTTTGAGTATGATGAATTTTCCTCAATTTTCATCTACTCGGATCATAGCAAGTGAAACCTTTGTTCAACATCTTTATATTTATTTTTATAACATACTACAAGTTCAATTAAATCATGCTTCTTTATATCTATGGGGGATAAGTTAGATTCATTTAATAAAGATTTAATTGAGACATAGTTGGATGTTACCTCTTGATTTGAAGAGGAAATTTCCGTTGAGGTAGTTTTATCTCCAAGAGCCATTAAGCATAGATTGACCTCTTCTTCACTAACTTCCAGAGCTTCTTCATCTTCACTTAGATCCCAACCATTTTCGGCCACGAGACTTCGTCCCTTTGAGAGTTTAGGACATTCTCTTTTATAATGACCGGGTTGTTTACACTCGAAACACACATCTTGTGTTTCTTCAAGAGATGGATCTTTAAGCTTTGGAGGAGTGTAAACATGATGGTTTATAGAGGCATTGGCATTACTATAGGTATTTATATTTTGATTTCCTTTTCCTTTATTGTAGCTCGTTGACGGATAATTACTCTTATAGTTGGAAAAATAATTTTGAGAGTAATTTGGCCTTCTGTTCGAGTTAAAAACTCTATGTTGATTATTTGATTTTAGGAAGCCTTTTCCGTATCTTTGAGCTTTGCTTTGAAGCACACGACGAAGTTATCTCGTGAGTAGAGCAATTTCACTCTCATCGAGATTTTGGAGTTCCCCGTTTAACTCTTCGTCGTTTTCATCTTCATCAATTAATATGGCCTTTAGAGCCATATTTTTTTTATCCTCCACTTTTGGAGCAACCTTTTCCGTAATATTATCTTTTTCGTAAGCACAAAAATTTCTGAATAGGTTATCAATCTTATACTCATTTAAGTTGTGCATCTCTTTTATAGTAGTAACTTTAACCTTCCAACTAGGAGGTAGAGATTTGAGCACTCTTCTATTCTTTTCATTTTGACTATAATTCTTTCCAAGTTGCGATAATTCATCGATATTATGAGTAAATCTTGTTTCCATATCGATGATATTTTCTCCTTCTTGGAGTTTAAAGTTCTCGTACTCTTGGATCAATGTATCCATCCGAGAATCTTTTATATCAGTGGTTCCTTCATAGGTTACCACTAATTTGTTCCACATTTCTTGTGCCGACTTGCAATTATTTACTTTTTTATATTCTTTTTCTGCAAGTGCACTTGTGAGAACCATTTCTGCCTTGGCGGCTATATTCATTGTGGCTTCTTCCTCTAATTTATATTCACTAACCTTCTTTTCGATGATGATGTCATCGACAGTTTTGGTAGGAATGCGAACACCGTCTTCGATAGCCATCCAAACTTTAACTCCTTGAGATCTAGCATAAATGCGAAAGCTGGTTTTCCATGTTGCAAAGTTGGTGCCATCAAATAGAGGAGGTCATGAGCTTGACAGACCTTCAGCACAACCAATGAGATTAATATATGCCATTCCGGATCACATTTTGTTGTGCCTGTAAATCTGCAAATCACTTAATAAACACGTTAAAAGCACTGCTCTGATACCAATTTTAAGGTCCCATAAGAGGGCTATTTTAACTAGAAGGGGGTTGAATATCTTAATTACCAATTTAAAAATTGTTATGGCATTTTAAAATAATTTATCCCTTTTTAAAACTTTACCGAGTGGTTATGCAGTTTATATGTGCGGAAAAATAAAGTGCAAGGAAAGAAACTACCACACGGCGATTTTATCCTGGTTCGCGATGGCGCAACCTCTAATAGATTCGGTTACCCCTACTCCAGTCCCCGAGTTCCTCTCCCGGACTCGAGATTTTCCCTCAAAATAAACTCGCTCCTTTAGTAGGCGGAGAAGCCTTAACACCCTTACAAGTATTTATCTTGGTGCGCAACACAAGGGTCACCACCTCAAAATAAATGTAATGCCTACACAACTTATCTTTGATAATAACTCTGTTGATGGAGGAATTTGGTATCAACAAAGTTTGAGGTTCGTCGCCGGAATCAAGATCTACGATGGTGGTTCTTCGCCGGAAAAGTGAGCAGACTCTGGTGGTTGTGATAAATTGGGGGCTGAGATTGATTAGGGCAAGTGGTGGCTCCTCTTTAGCTCTCAACTTCTTACCCCCCCCCTCAATATGCCTATGTACCCTTTATATAGGGATCAAGCCTGACGTAGTTCTTGGGGAACAAGAAATCTAATGGGCTTAGACTTCTCATTCCTAGGCCCGGTAGAAGCCCTTCCAGAATCCATTATCCGCTAGCTTTAGGAATGTCCAACTATGAGGCCCAACAGTGAAGGCCCAAGGCTCATCTGTAATCGCAAGACTTCACGGATAGTGCATCTTCCTGCACAAGGATAACACTCTGCTACAGCTATCTCCCTTGATTTTATGGATGCAGGTGTAGCCACGGTTCTCCCCAAATGCCGGACGCGTCCCTTTCTCCTGAATGAGGATAACCCACCAGATAGTAGGACTGGTGATCCCAAGCTCTTGGGTGCAAAGTACAGGATGACTCCAAAGTTCTCCAACGAGGATACCCGTTGAATACAAGAACAGAGTTCCTAGAGCACACACCAGAGTTAACCACGCATCCCCAACGAGGACACCCATTAAATACAGGAGGAGGCCTTCAATCATCAGGCATACCTCTGAAGGCCTTCAAGCTTTTCACGGACATCCCCCTCCTTGACCGTCTCAAGAAGGGAATTCTTTAAAGAGTACCTGCAACAAATATGTTAGTGTAAATAATCATCCATTGCTCCTTCCATCATTTCCTTGTCCTGAGGTTGTTTTTGTTTTCCTTGTCCTAGGTGAGGACAAGCTCATTACGTCGTCCTGAGCAAGGACAATCCCAGAGCGAGGACAACCCATTTTCCTTGTCCTGAGTGAGGACAAGCCCGGAACGAGGACAAGCCCGGAGCGACGACAAGCCCGAAGCGAGGACAAGCCCAGAGTGACGACAAGCCCATTACCTTGTCCTGAGTGAGGACAAGCCTGGAGTGAGGACAAGCCCGGAGCGAGGACAAGCCCTTTGTCTTGTCCTAAGCGAGGACAAGCCCGGAGTGAGAACAAGCCCGAAGTGAGGACAAGCTCGGAGTGAGGACAAACCCGAAGCGACGATAAGCCCTTTGCCTTGTCCTGAGCGAGGACAAATCCGTTCATCCAAACAAGCCACGTAGTCCATTCCTCTTGACTAGGGTGCGCCCTACCCCTAGGACGCGTCCACTTATGTTGTGTTGTAGATTAAACCCAAACATAGTCCATATCTTGCATTTCATTAAATGTGGGCACGTCCTAAGTCTAGGGCGCGTCCGCCCCTCATGTGTCGTGGTCTAAAACCTAATCCTTTATCCTTTTGCCCCAATTGGATTCCAATTGACCCGTTCTTGACCCGAAATGATCCATATCCAAATTTTGGCTATAACAACTACCCCCTAAATTCCATATGAAGTTGAAAACAAAATTGGAATTCTAATATATAATTCCAAGAAAAAATTGTGTCATCCTTCAATCCCATGAGTGTACGTCGTCTGCATCTTCCTCTATGAAGGCACATTCTCAACCAAGAGAGGTTTACCACATATGCACCACATCTCTAAGCTTACATGAGTTAACTCAGCATAAGAAACAAGAAATATTATACAAAAGTGTGCACCTCTCACAAGGCATTTCGTACTTCAAAGTGTAATCTTACGACAATATTGTGGGCACTACCCTCAAGTATTTCATCCCATAATAGCCTACTTTTCCAAAAGGCGCATTTACCTTGAAAGGGGCATCTATTCTTGGAGGGAGCATCCTCTAAACAATGAGGATCATCTTCCTCGACAAGGTATCCATCCCTGGAGGGCCCTTCCCCACAACGAGGAGCGTCTACCTTGACAAGGTCTCCATCCTTGGAGGGCGCGTCCTCACAACAAGGACCGTCTACCTCAAAAAGGTCTCCATCCTTGGAGGGCGCGTTCTCACAACGAAGAGCGTCTACCTCGACAAGATCTCTATCCTTGGAGGGAGGGCGCGTCCTCACAATGAAGAGCGTCTTCCTCGACAAGGTCTCCATCCTTGAAGGGCACGTCCTCACAACAAGGAGCGTCTTTCTCGACAAGGTATCCATCATTGGAGGGCCCGTCCTCACAACGAGGAGCGTCTAACTCGACAAAGTCTCCATACTTGGAGGGCGCGTCCTCACAACGAGGAGCGTCCTCCTCGACAAGGTCTCCATCCTTGGAAGGCGAGCGTCCTCACAACGAGGACCATCTACCTCGATCAAGTCTCCATCTTTGGATGACGCGTCCTCACAAAGAGGACCGTTTACCTCGACAAGGTCTCCATCCTTGGAGGGAGTGTCCTCACAATGATGAGCATCTTCCTCGACAAGGTCTCCATCCTTGGAGGGCGCGTCCACACAATGAGGAGCGTCTACCTCGATAAGGTCTCCATACTTGGAGGGCATGTCCTCACAACGAGGAGTGTTCTCCTCGATAAGGTCTCCATCCTTGGAGGGAACACGCCCTCACAACGAGGACCGTAAACCTCGACAAGGTCTCCAATCTTGGAGGACGCGTCCTCACAATGAGGACCGTATACATCGACAAGGTCTCCATCCTTGGAGGGTGCGTCCTCACAACGAGGAGCGTTTTCCTCGACAAAGTCTCCGTCCTTGGAGGGCCCATCCTCACAACGAGGAGCGTATACCTCGACAAGGTCTCCATCCTTGGAGGGCCCATCCTTACAACGAGGAGCGTCCTCCTCGACATGGTCTCCATCCTTGGAGGGCACGCGCCCTCACAACGAGGACCGTCTATCTCGACAAGATCTCCATCCTTGGAGGGCGTGTCCTCACAATGAGGATCATCAACCTCGACAAGGTCTCCATCCGTGGAGGTCGCGTTCTCATAATGAGGAGTGTCTTCCTCGACAAGGTCTCCATCCTTGGAGGGCGCATCCTTACAACGAGGAGCGTCTTCCTGGACAAGGTGTCCATCCTTGGAGGGAGTGCGTGAAGGGTTTTTTAGCACATAAACGCAACGAAAACGTAAATTTAAAACTTAAAAAAAATGAAACCCTCCGCAGGATCCATGCGAAAAATAATATTTAATTCGTAGTTCAGTATGTTTACCTTAAGAAGCTTTACGTTAATGGAAAGATGGAGGTCTTCAATGATCGCCACGTAGCCCGTCGCTGGAACGATCTACGCCTTGAAGGTATCCACACGAATGATTTCCCGGAGGATGGGTGTGTACTAGCACGTTCTTGA
The DNA here is from genome assembly GCF_009905375.1 of Apium graveolens. Taxonomy (NCBI): domain Eukaryota; kingdom Viridiplantae; phylum Streptophyta; class Magnoliopsida; order Apiales; family Apiaceae; genus Apium; species Apium graveolens. The sequence goes on from NC_133650.1 coordinate 148,210,123, forward strand.
GGCCGCCTTCTTGCTCTCTCTATCTCTCTTCAAGTTCTAGGGTTTATGTTTTATCAAATAAAACGTGTAACCCTAATTTTATTAGAAAAAGATATTATATAGGCAAATGCTATTGGGCCTCCAACCCTAAACTTAATTTTAGAGTTTAAATCATTAAACAAACGTGCAATCCCGTAGGTAACATTATTGAATGAAAAGGAACAACTATTGTTCTGAATCAAAAACAAAAAACCTTTCTTATCCAAACAAGAAAGCGAAATAATGTTTCTGCAAATCGCAGGCACGTAAAAACAGTAATTCAGTTCTAAAACAAGCCCAGTGGGCAATGATAAATGATAAGTCCCTACAGCTAAAGCAGCAACCTTTGCTCCATTTCCAACTCGTAGGTCGACTTCTCCCTTCGCCAATGTCCTACTTCCCTGAAGTTCCTGCAAATTTATACAAATGTGAGAACCACATCCAGTATCTAATAACATAAATACATGCATTAGAAGCAGTAACAAAGCCTTCTTCTTCTTCAGATCCTCCAAATAAGCATGACAATTACTCTTCCAATGACCTATTTCTTGCAATAGTCACAATCACTAACCTTTGGAACACCACATTTAGTCTTCAAAGCCTTGGTCGAATCAGGTTTCGGATTGGAATTCGATTTAGATCCCATCTTCCTCTTGCCTTTCCATTTACCCTTTCCTTTGGCCTTCCCCTTATTCACCATCAACATGGGAGTGGGGGATGTCTTCTGAACGTTGGTCTCAGCAGTTTTCAACATAGCCAACAGTTCGGTGGGGTTCTTATCTATCTCATTCATATTGTAATTCATCACAAATTGAGAATAACTGATGTTTAAAGATTGCAAAATTAGGTCAATATGGTGCTCCACAGCAATACGGGCACCCAACTTGGCAAGGTACTCAATATACCCAATCATCCTTAGAACATACGGTCCAACCAGATCACGTTCTCCCTGCTTACATGCATGCAACGATTTGAAAGTATCAAACCTCTCCTTACGAGCCTGTCCTTCGAACATACGTTTAAGGTGCTCAATCATATCATAAGAATCCATATTCTCATGTTGTTTTTGAAGTTTAGCACTCATGGTCGCTAACATGAGACATTGAACATCCGTGTCATCATCGATATATGTCTGATAAATATTATGTTGAGCACGAGATGCTCCTTCAGTGAGAGGTGTAGGGCGAGGGATATCTATGACATAGAGCTTGCGCTCTTGTTTGAGGACAATCCTCAAGTTCCTCTGCCGGTCAAGGAAGTTTATTCTTGTCAACTTGTCCTTCTCAAGGACTGATCGCACAGAGAAGTTGTTTGAATTGATTGCCATTTGATATCTACAATGTGTAAAATACATAAGATAAATTAGTTTACAGATTATTATTAAATTATGTTCAAGTGATTATTCATATATATTCAAAATATATATCTCCCACTATTTTATCAAATTAATAGCCCTAACTATTAATTCGGAAAGAGTATCTTCTATATACTTTCTAGTGAGCCAAGATCCAAATTTTCACAACGTTTTAGTTCAGCTTTGGCTTTACTCCTAAAACATGATTCAATAAGGTAGACAATATTTGTCAATTATATCAACTATATAACTCTTAGATAGTTTAGTGGAATAACATTTATTCTTATTTATCCAATAAATCTCACCAAACTCTATGCCTCTAAGTTCACAATCCTATTGTGGTAACTTAGTTAAGTTAAAACCCAAAGGTCTAAAAAGTATCATATACTTCAACACGCCATCCCACGATAGATGGGGGTACTTCGCTCTGGCGTACCCACTCCTTATCGATCTAGGGGTTAACGCATTAGACATATTGGAAGGCATCTAAATAACTTAATATAGATATTAGGGTTTTGTTAGTATTATAACGAGTATGATCCCATCATAAAGAGATTCCCAATTTTTCCTTGAATAAAATACTTCAAATTAATACTCTTCAATGCTTTGATTTCCAGGTAGTGGAGGAGTCACATCGGTCTCGCTTAAAACCCACAGCCTTACAAGTTCTATGAACCCGTTGTTGACAAAATCGCCCCATGTCAGAAATAAAGAAGATTCGTATTTCATTCCATGTTTCATAAACACGAGAATCTCATAATCATTTGTAAATTTTAAAATCTTGAGTTGTTACAGATTTTATCTTGTTTAGGAATGGCATGGGTGACGTATCTAATACATACATTCATGCATGATTAATCTAATTAAAGCATGCATCATTAACTATTCTATACATACATTCATACATCAATATGTAAAGTGCAATAAAGTAAATGTGTTTGGTTATGGCCCCATCCTATGTGATCTCTATCAAGCTCATGATAAATATCAAGGTCAATCTAATGTGGTGATGGAAATAAATATAACTATTTATTGCATAAGACTTCTTCTTTGTTTAGACTTCTTGTATGCCTCGTCTTCTTCTTTGTTTAGACTCCTTGTATGTCTCGTCTTCTTCTTTGAATCACCTCTATTGGATAGCCTTCTTAAGTCTTCAATTATATTACATGATTGAAAGTAAAACTAATCTAATGAACTTACAAGAATAACTCGAGTTACATTCGAGATTTATGATTACAAAGATTGACGACATGCAAGTCGTATTTAAAACCAAAACCAAAACCATTACACTAAGGTCGAAAGGCCATAACTATTCACCATGCTCATACAACACATAAAAGCATGTTAAAACATATAATCTGATCTTAACATATCATATTATCAATGATCTAATCAAAAAAAAATATGACAAAAATCAGAAAAATCAGAATCAAATCAAAAAAACAAGAATCACTATTTACGGGCAGTAAACGACGTCAAACGCCTTACAGACGAGTCGTTGATAGCTTTAGCTATCAACGACTCGACAAGGTCTCCATCCTTGGAGGGCGCATCTTCAAAACGAGAAGGGTTTTCCTCGACAAGGTCTCCGTCCTTGGAGGGCCCGTCCTCACAACGAGGAGCGTATACCTCGACAAGGTCTTTATCCTTGGAGAGCCCGTCCTCACAACGAGGAGCGTCCTCCTCGACATGGTCTCCATCCTTAGAGGGCGTGCGCCCTCATAACGAGGACCGTCTACCTCACTAAGGTCTCCCTTGGAGGGCGCGTCCTCACAAAGAGGACCGTCTACCTCGATAAGGTCTCCATCCTTGGAGGGCGCGTCCTAAAAACGAGGAGCGTCTTCCTCGACAAGGTCTCCATCCTTGGAGGGCGCGTCCTCACAACGAGGAGCGTCTTCCTCGACAACGTCTCCATCCTTGGATCGCCCGTCTTCACAATGAGGAGCGTCTACCTCGACAAGGTCTCCATACTTGGAGGACGCGCCCTCACAACGAGGAGGTTCCTCCTCGACAAGGTCTCCATCCTTTGAGGGCGCGCGCCCTCACAATGAGGACCGTCTACCTCGACCAGGTCTCCATCCTTGGAGGGCGCGTCTTTATAACGAGGAACGTCTACCTCGATAAGGTCTCCATCCTTGGAGGGTGCGTCCTCACAATGAGGAGCGACTTCCTCGACAAGTCTCCATCCTTGGAGGGCGCGTTCTCACAACGAGGAATGTCTTCCTCGATAAGGTCTCCATCCTTGGAGGGATCGCGCCCTCACAATGAGGACCGTAAACCTCGACAAGGTCTCCATCCTTGGAGCGCGTCCTCACAACGAGGACCGTCTACCTCGACAAGGCCTCCATACTTGGAGGGTGCGTCCTCACAATGAGGAGAGTCTTCCTCGATAAGGTCTCAATCCTTTGGAGGGCCCGTCTTCACAATGAGGAGTGTCTACCTCGACAAGTTCTCCATACTTGGAGGACGCGCCCTCACAATGAGGAGGTTCCTCCTCGACAAGGTCTCCATCCTTGGAGGATGCGCGCCCTCACAACGAGGACCGTCTACCACGACAAGGTCTCCATTTTTGGAGGGCACATCCTCATAATGAGGATCATCTACCTTGATAAGGTCTCCATCCTTGGAGGGCGCGTCCTTACAATGAGGAGCGACTACCTCGACAAGGTCTCCATCCTTTGAGGGCGTGTTCTCACAACGAGGAGTGTCTTCCTCGACAAGGTCTGCAGCGCGTCCTCACAACGAGGACCGTCTACCTCGATAAGGCCTCCATACTTGGAGGGTGCGTCCTCACAACGAGGAGCGTCTTCCTCGAAAAGGTCTTTATCCTTGGACGACCCATCTTCACAATGAGGAGCGTCTTCCTCGACAAGGTCTCAATACTTGGAGGACGTGCCCTCATAACGAGGAGGTTCCTCCTCGACAAGGTCTCCATCCTTGGAGGGCGTGCGCCCTCACAACGAGGACCATCTACCTTGACAAGGTCTCCATCCTTAGAGGGCGCGTCCTCACAACGAGGATCGTCTACCTCGATAAGGTCTCCATCTTTGGAGGGCACGTCCTCATAATGAGGAGCGATTTCCTCGACAAGGTCTCCATCCTTGGGGGGAACGCACCTTCACAACGAGGACCGTAAACCTCGACAAGGTCACCATCCTTGGAGGACGTGTCCTCACAACGAGGACCGTCTACCTCGACAAGGTCTCCATCCTTGGAGGGCACATCCTCACAACGAGGAGCGTTTTCCTCGACAAGGTCTCCGTCCTTGGAGGGCCCGTCCTCACAACGAGTAGCGTATACGTCAACAAGGTCTCCTTCCTTGGAGGGCCCGTCCTCACAATGAGGAGCGTCCTCCTCGACATGGTCTCCATCCTTGGAAGGCGCGCGCCCTCATAACGAGGACCGTCTACATCGCCAAGGTCTCTGTAATAACTCCAAAAATTTTGGGCTTTTTGAAACCCTGATGAATAGTAACTTTTGCTGATGATGCTGATTAAGGAAAATTATCAGACCACACTATATAGGAGTACTGTTATGGAAATTCTAAGATCGTATTAGTATTCCATAAAGTAAATAAGTGTATGTAAAGATCGTCAGAATCCAAATTCGAACACTTTGATTTTTCCCAAAAATCTACCAGATACCGAAAGAATTGAGTATAAGGTAACATGATTAAAAGGATTTAAATTCAAGGATTATAAGAGAGGATCATAAAAGGAATATAAAATATTGAGAAAGGTTTAGGGGAACCCAAGTAATAAGATCCCGGATATGATACCTCGAACGATAAACGCGAATGAAAGTTAAGCGAACCGTATAACAGATAAGCGGTCATTAGCCAAGTAATTAAGGGTTAATCAAAGAGGTTAGTGGATGATGATGTCATTACACCAACAAGAAGAAGACAAGTGTAATAAGATGACCTAAGCTTGATGACATAAGCTTGACAAGTGGGAAGGATTGGTTGGTTGATTGTGAGCCACACATTTTTCACCATGGTAAATTCCATGTAACCAAGCTAAACACCACACAAATCATCAAAACACAAATCAAGAAGCTATTTCTTCTTCTTCTCCTTCATTGCCTCGGCTTTTCTTCTTTAAACAAGAAGGAAAATTTCAAAACTCAAGCTTCACTCTATCATAAATCAAGATGTTAGTCTCTATAGCTCCTATATTCCATAACTAAGAAGTGCAAGTAGTTTGAGTGCTTGAATCCAAGGTTTTCTAGCTCAAATAAATCATTTTAGTTTAGGGTGAATAGTAACTTTCAAGAACAAACTTTTGATTCTTGATTTTATTTGTAAGGTAAAGGTAGCTTAAGCATAGATCAAGGCTTCCATGGACATTCCAAGGATCTTTCATTGATTAAAAGCTTCAAGAAGGTATAAAAAACTTCAAACCCTAAGCTTTATTTTGAATGTTTAGGAGTGGTTTTGATTGTTATAGTATATGAGAATCATGATGCTTGTGTGTTTCAAATTTGGTTGGGTTTGTAGTGATTTGGATGATTGAATCTTGTTTATAGTTAATGAAACTTAAGTATAGTTAGTAGTTCATGTTTAGGGTTGAATAAATTGGAAAATGTTGAGATGTTGGGACTGATGTGGTAAGGTTTGGATGAGGGTTGGTTGTATTGTTGATTGTGAGTTGGATTGTGATTGTTTGGAATGGTTTAAAACTTTGGTAATCGCGTAAACATAGTCGTCGTAATGCCCGATTTACCTTAGACTGTTTTAGTTCTTAACTTCAGGACCCGTGAACTCACTGTAAGATTCTGACGATTGCCAGTTTTAGATATTTCATGTTACGAGCTTTGTTTTGATATGTGGTTCGCTTGAATCCGATGTACGGTTTAGGAGAAACGACCGTTTTAAGTAACGGCATTTCGTGAACGAACCATTACCCCTCGCCTTACTTTGAAACCTTGGTTAAAGCCCTTAAATAACTAATTGGAGTATGAAACAATTATGTAAAATGGATTAGGCAGTTCGTAGGGTACTCGCGAAAGAATCGGCTTAAAATTCTTAACGGTTAAATTATTAAAAATGGTGGAGCCGAGGGTACTCGAACGACTTATGTGATTCCTTAAGCATAGAAGTGACCATAAGCGAACGTTAGGGTTCAATTGGTTAAAGTCTAGTTTCTTAAGCGACCGGGGTTTAATTCCGACTTATGTTGTTGTTCATAGGTTATCGAACCCACTCTAAGCTTAAGTCTATTCGGGAACACTCAGGCAAGTTTTCTACCCGTTATACTGTTGTTGTGATGTAAATATATCTATATGCATTATCTTGTGATAAGTGCATGGTTATTATCAGCAAAGTCTTGCGATATATTGGAGCATGTGGTATGATATTTATATGCATGCCTGTTTTGAAATCTTGATTTCTAATTGTTGATTCAAATGCTTATAAGTTGCATAATACCTATCCTAGAGATAAGCAGTAGATGCGTATAACCTTAGTATAGGGGACCCAAAGGTGAACATTTTCTAAACCGGGAGTCGATGTTCCCGAGTATAATATATATATATATATATATTTATATATATATATAGATATATTTTTCAAAACTATTAATCGAATAAGGTTTATTCGATAACTTTATTTTATTTAATGAATATTATTTTGAATATTCATTCGAGGACCTATGACTCCGCTTATTTTATTTAATGAATATTATTTTGAATATTCATTCGAGGACTTATGACTCCGCTTATTTTATTTAATGAATATTATTTTGAATATTCATTCGAGGACTTATGACTCCGCTTATTTTATTTAATGAATATTATTTTGAATATTCATTCGAGGACTTATGATTCTGCTTATTTTATTAAATAATATTCTTTATTTTATTAAAGAATAATATTTCGATAATTGCCAAGTATTCGGAAAATATTGATACTATCAAATCATTCTTACTTTAAATATTTTCCAGAGATTATTTTCAAATTTATCAAAACTATTTTTGGAAGGTTAGAGCGGATCCCAAAACTCGTTTTCAAATTTAAGATCTTCCTTTCGAAGGGGATTTAAATACTCGCTCAAAAATCTGAGGGATCTGGCTCCGTGATGTATTTTTATATCCGCACCAAGGTTGCTGTTTTGTTAAAAGAGTTTTTGATTACTTACCCAACACTCGGGAAGTAAAATTCTTGGAACAAGTTAATCCATTAACAGGCATCGCCTGGGAAATATCGGTGAGTTTTCCTTTCCAACTAGATACGACTTCTTGGTGGAGCCGTATCAACAAGTTTCTACCTGGGAAAAGGGGGGACGAGCTTACGTTTCAGAGTCATGGATTTCATCTGAAGTAGGAGTGGCGTAAGTGGTCGAGTGGCGCCGGCCCAGCCTTATTATATTGGCCCAAATGGCCGGGAAGTCCCGCTAAGACGGTCCATTCCTTAGGAGTCCAGGGTTCGGTTGACAAGTAAATCCGACTGTTCTCCTCTATATGTAGAAAATGGTGGGGTTGCATTACTGCGACTGATCATCGTAAGTGGTCTTCCTGGCACAGTAAACTCCCGTAATGAGTTCATCATCCAATTGGATATTTATGCAACACTACCCAGAGCACTTCGATAGAAAGGCTACGGCTGGGCGATTGTTGAGTGTTGGCAGGGTCGAGTTTTCAAAATGATGTTTTCATCAAATGAAGTATCTCGTAACTTCATTTCATTTTGATGATATGTCAAAGATTGATTCTATACAAGTTTTGTCGTGTAGATTCATCTATGAGATGAACTATTTATACCTTGAACGGGGGTAGTTCAAGTAGTATTCAGAAAAAGATATAAGTATATTGGAGTATCTTATAACTTCATCTTTTCAACTTATATCTTGCTAATGATTATCTTATGAATGACAAAGATTTTCAGAAAAATGTTGAGACAAGGTTAGATATATGAGATCACCTTGCAACGATATTTTTATACAGCTATAGACTGGAACTCTATGTATATTATGGCAGAGGATTTCAAAGATTTTGAAAAGTATATATACATATATACTAAATATTTTGCAACTTGGTCGCATTAAGAGATCAAACTTGGTTCATTTCTTTTTGACCAAGACTTCCATGAATACTGTGAGAATGCTCATATTTTGTAAATTATTATTCATATTATTTCGGTGGGCTTGTTGCTCACCCTTGTTTTCTTTTTTCATCACACAACAACAGATAGACAATATGATTAGGACCAAGCTCCCAATTCGTGAGCGGATAGGAAACGTTCCGCAATTTCCTGTAGGCGTTGATGCCGTGTAGCTGAGGTAGGATCTACCAGTAGGCTAGGATTTCAACTTTTGATGTACCAGACTTATGTATATTTATGAATTGTAATAATGACAAAGAATATGTAAATTTATTCAGAAACCCTTTTAAGGTGTAATGGTTTATAATTGTGGAATAAAATGACTTGTGTTATTTTGGATATTCATCTCTGAGATTATAACTTGTTTTGTGTATGTATAGTGGGGTCACAATACGCAGTAGTTGGTTGATTATTAAGATTAAGTATTATTAAGGGAAATGGAACTCGTGACAACCCGGATCCCCGACCCCGGACTTGGGGGTGTTATAGTCTCCATCCTTAGAGGGCGCGTCCTCACAATGAGGACCGTATACCTCGATAAGGTCTCCATACTTGGAGGGCACGTCCTCACAACGAGGAGCGTCTTCCTCGACAAGGTCTCCATCCTTGGAGGGCGCGTCCTCACAACGAGGAGCGTCTTCCTCGACAAGGTCTTCATACTTGGAGGGCCCTTCCTCACAATGAGGAGCGTCTACCTCGACAAGGTCTTCATACTTGGAGGAAGCGCCCTCACAACGAGGAGGTTCCTCCTCGATAAGGTCTCCATCCTTGGAGGGCGCGCGCCCTCACAATGAGGACCATCTACCTCGATAAGGTCTCCATCCTTTGAGGGCGCGTCCTCACAACGAGGACCGTCTATCTCAACAAGGTCTCCATCCTTGGAGGGCGCGTCCTCACAATGAAGAGCGACTTCCTCGACAAAGTCTCCATCTTTGGAGGGCACGTTCTCACAAAGAGGAATGCCATCCTCGACAAGGTCTCCATCCTTGGAGGGATCATGCCCTCACAACGAAGACCATAAACCACGACAAGGTCTCCATCCTTGGAGCGCGTCCTCAAAACGAGGACCATCTACCTTGACAAGGCCTCCATACTTGGAGGGCGCGTCATCACAACGAGGAGAGTTTTCCTTGACAAGGTCTCCATCCTTGGAGGGCACGTTCTCACAACGAGGAGTGTATACCTCAACAAGGTCTCCATCCTAGGAAGGCCCGTCCTCACAACAAGGAGCGTATTCCTCGACAAGGTCACCATGCTTGGAGGGCGCGTCCTCACAACGAGGACCGTCTTTCTCGACAAGGTTTCCATCCTTGGAGGGCCCGTCCTCACAATTAGGAGCGTCTAACTCGACAAGGTCTTCATCCTTGGAGGGTGCATCCTCATAACAAGGACCGTCTACCTCGACGAGGTCTCCATCCTTGGAGGGCGCAACCTCATAACAAGGAGGGTTTTCCTCGACAAGGTCTCCGTCCTTGGATGGCCCGTCCTCACAACGAGGAGCGTATACCTCGACAAGGTCTTCATCCTTGGAGGGTCCATCCTCAAAACGAGGAGCGTCCTCCTCGACATGGTCTCCATCCCTGGAGGGCGCGCGCCCTCATAATGAGGACCGTCTACCTCGCCAAGCTCTCCATCCTTGGAGGGCGCGTTCTCACAATGAGGACCGTCTACCTCGATAAGGTCTCCATCCTTGGAGGGCGCGTCCTCACAACGAGGAGCGTCTTCCTCGACAAGGTCTCCATCCTTGGAGGGCGCGTTCTCATAATGAGGAGCGTCTTCCTCGACAAGGTCTCCATCCTTGGATGGCTCGTCTTCACAATGAGGAGCGTCTACCTCGACAAGGTCTCCATACTTGGAGGACGCGCCCTCACAACGAGGAGGTTCCTCCTCGACAAGGTCTCCATCCTTGGAGGGCGCGCTCCCTCACAACGAGGACCGTCTACCTCGACAAGGTCTCCATCCTTGGAGGGCGCGCTCCCTCACAACGAGGATCGTCTACCTCGACAAGGTCTCCATTCTTGGAGGGCGCGTCCTCACAACGAGAATCATCTACCACGATAAGGTCTCCATCCTTGGAGGGCGCGTCCTCAAAATGAGGAGTGACTTCCTCGACAAGCTCTCCATCCTTGGATGGCGCGTTCTCACAACGAGGAGTGTTTTCCTCGACAAGGTCTCCATCCTTCGAGGCATCGCGCCCTCACAATAAAGACCGTAAACCTCGATAAGGTCTCCATCCTTGGAGCGCTTCCACACAACGAGGACCTTCTACCTCGACAAGGCCACCATACTTGGAGGGCGCATCCTCACAATGAGGAACGTTTTCCTCGGCAAGGTCTCCATCCTTGGAGGGCCCGTCCTCACAACGAGGAGCGTATAGCCCGACAAGGTCTCCATCCTTGGAGGGCCCGTCCTCACAACAAGGAGCGTCCTCCTCGACATGGTCTCCATCCTTGGAAGGCGCACGCCCTCACAACGAGGACCGTCTACCTCGAAAAGGTCTCCATCCTTGGAGCGCGTCCTCACAACGAGAACCGTCTACCTCGACAAGGCCTCCATCCTTGGAGGGCGCGTCCTCACAACGAGGAGCGTTTTCCTCGACAAGGTCTCCATCCTTGGAGGGCACATTCTCACAGTTAGGAGCGTCTAACTGGACAAGGTCTTCATCCTTGGAGGGCGCGTCCTCACAACAAGGACCGTCTACCTCGACAAGGTCACCATCTTTGGAGGGCGCATCCTCATAACGAGGAAGGTTTTCCTCGACAAGGTCTCCATCCTTGGATGGCCCGTCCTCAGAACAAGGAGCGAATACCTTGACAAGGTCGCCATCCTAGGAGGGCCCGTCCTCACAATGAGGAGCGTCCTCCTCGACATGGTCTCTATTCTTGGAGGGTGCGCGCCCTCATAACGAGGACCGTTTACCTCGCAAATGTCTCCATCCTTCGAGGGCGCGTCCTCAAAACTACCTCGATAAGGTCTCCATCCTTGAGGGCGCGTCCTCACAATGAGGGGCGTTTTCCTTGACAAGGTCTCCATCCTTGGAGGGAGCGTTCTCACAACGAGAAGCATCTTCGTCGATAAGGTCTCCATACTTGGAGGGCTCGTCTTCATAATGAGGAGTGTCTACACGGACAAGGTCTCCATACTTGGAGGACGCGCCCTCACAACGAGGAGGTTCCTCCTCTACAAGGTCTCCATCTTTGGAGGGCGCGCGCCCTCACAACGACGACCGTCTACCTCGACAAGTTCTCAATCCTTGGAGGAAGCGTCCTCACAACGAGGATCGTCTACCTCAATAAGATCTCCATCCTTGGAGGGCGCGTCCTCACAATGAGGACCGACTTCCTCGACAAGGTCTCCATCCTTGGAGGGCGCGTTCTCACAATGAGGAGTGTCTTTCTCGACAAGGTCTCCATCCTTGGAGGGATCGCGCCCTCACAATGAGGACCGTAAACCTAGATAAGGTCTCCATCCTTGGAGCGCGTCCTCACAACTAGGACCGTCTACCTCGACAAGGCCTCCATACTTGGATAGCGCATCCTCACAACGAGGAGCGTTTTCCTCGGCAAGGTCTCCATACTTGGAGGGCCCGTCCTCACTACGAGGAGCGTCAGCCACGACATGGTCTCCATCCTTGGAGTCTCACTCCCTCACAACGAGGACCGTCTACCATAAAAAGGTCTCCACCCTTGTAGTGTCCTCCTGACATGGTCTCCATCCTTGGAGGGCGCGCGCCCTCACAACGAGGACCGTCTACCTCGACAAGGTCTCAATCCTTGGAAGGCGCGTCCTCACAACGAGGACCGTCTACCTCGACAAGGTCTCCATCCTTGGAGGGTGCCTCCTCACAATGAGGAGCATCTTCCTTGACAAGGTCTCCATCCTTGGGGGGCGCGTCCTCACAACGAGGAGCGTCTTCCTCGACAAAGTCTCCATCCTTGGAGGGCCCGTCCTCACAATGAGGAGCGTCAACCTCGACAAGGTCTTCATCCTTGGAGGGCGCCTCCTCACAACGAGGAGCGTCTACCTGGACAAGGTCTCCATACTTGGAGGGCGCGTCCTCACAACGAAGAGTGTCCTCCTCGACAAGGTCTCCATCCTTAGATGGCGCGCGCCCTCACAACGAGGACCGTCTACCTCGAAAAGGTGTCCATCCTTGGAGAGCGCGGCCTCACAACGAGGAACGTCTACCTCGACAAGGTCTCCATCCTTGGAGGGCGCGTCCTCACAATGAGGAGCGTCTTCCTGGATAAGGTCTCTATCCTTGGAGGTCCCGTCTTCACAACAAGGAACGTCTACCTCGACATGGTCTCCATACTTGGAGGGAGCGTCCTCACAACGAGGAGCGTCCTCCTCGACATGGTCTCCATCCTTGGAGGGCGCGCGCCCTCACAACGAGGAACATCTACCTCGACAAGGTCTCCATCCTTGAAGAGCGCGTCCTTACAATGAGAACCGTCTATCTCGATAAGGTCTCAATCCTTAGAGGGCACGTCCTCACATCGAGGAGCATTTTCCTCAACAAGGATTTCTCCTTCCTTGGAGGGTGCTATCTCTCTAAGAGGAGCATCTACCTCGACGAGAATCTTCATCCTTACAGGGCGCGTTCTCTCTAAGAGGAGTATCTACCTCAACAAGGTCTCCATCCTTGGAGGGCGCGTCCTCTCTAAGAAGAGCATGTACCTCGACAATTATATTTATCCTTGCAGGGTGCATCCTCTCAAAGAGGAGTATCTGCCTCGATAAGGTCTCCATCTTTGGAGGGCGCGTCCTCACAACGAGGAGCGTATGCCTCCACAAGGTCTCCATCATTGGAGGGCGCGTCCTCACAATGAGGAGCGTTTTCCTCGACCAGGTCTCCGTCCTTGGAGGGCCCGTCCTCACAATGAGGAGCTTATACCTCGACAAGGTCTCCATACTGGGAGGGCGCGTCCTCACATTGAGGAGCGTCCTCCTCGACATGGTGTCCATCCTTGGAGGGCGCGCAGCCTAACAACGAGGACCGTCTACCTCGACAAGGTCTTCATCCTTGGAGGGCGCGTCCTCACAATGAGGACCGTCTATCTCGAAAAGGTCTCTATTCTTGGAGGGCGCATCCTCACAATGAGGAGTGTATACCTCCACAAGGTCTCCATCCTTGGAGGGCGTGTCCTCACAATGAGGAGCGTTTTCCTCGACAAGGTCTCCGTCCGTGGAGGGCCCATCCTCACAACGAGGAGCGTATACCTCGACAAGGTCTCCATACTTGGGGGGTGCGTCCTCATAACGTGGAGCGTCCTCCTCGACATGGTGTCCATCCTTGGAGGGCGCGCGCCCTCACAACAAAGACCGTCTACCACGACAATGCCTCCATCCTTGGAGGGCACGTCCTCACAACGATTACCGTCTACGTCGACAAGGTCTCAATCCATGGACGGCGCGTCCTCACAATAAAGAGTGTCTTCCTCGACAAAGTCTCCATTCTTGGAGGGCGCGTCCTCACAACAAGGAGGATCTTCCTTGATAAGGTTTCCATCCTTGGAGGTCCCGTCCTCACAATGAGGAGCGTCTACCTCGACAAGGTCTCCATACTTGGAGGGCGCGCGCCCTCACAACGTGGACCGTCTACCTCGACAAGGTCTTCATCCTTGGAGGGCGCGTCCTCACAACAAGGACCGTCGCCCTCGCAAAGGTCTCCAACTTTGGAGGGCACTTCCTCACAACGAGGAACATCTACCTCGACATGGTCTCCAACCTTGGAGGGAGGGCGAGTCCTCACAATGAGGAGCGTCTTTCTCGACAAGGTCTCTATCCTTGGAGGGCGCATCCTTGCAACAAGGAGCGTCTTTCTCAACAAGGTCTCCATCATTGGATGGCCCGTCCTCACAATGAGGAGCGTCTACCTCGACAAGGTCTCCATACCTGGAGGGCACGTCCTTACAATGAGGAGCGTCCTCCTCGACAAGGTCTTCATCCTTGGAGGGCGCGCGCTATCACCACGAGGACCGTCTACCTCGATAAGGTCTCCATCCTTGGAGGCACGTTCTCACAAAGAGGACCATCTACCTCGAAAAGGTCTCCATCCCTGGAGGGCACATCCTCACAACGAGGAGCGTCTTCCTCGATAAGGTCTCCATCCTTGGAGGGCCCGTCCTCACAATGAGGAGCGTCTACTTCGGCAAGGTTTCCATACTTGGAGGGCGCGTCCTCACAATGAGGAGCGTCCTCCTCGACAAGGTCTCCACACTTGGAGTGCGCGTCCTCACAACGAAGAGTGTCCTCCTCGACAAGGTCTCCATCCTTAGATGGCGCGCGCCCTCACAACGAGGACCGTCTACCTCGAAAAGGTCTCCATCCTTGGAGAGCGCGGCCTCACAACGAGGAACGTCGCCCGTCCTCACAATGAGGAGTGTATACCTCGATAAGGTCTCCATACTTGGGGGCACGTCCTCACAACGTGGAGCGTCCTCCTCGACATGGTGTCCATCCTTGGAGGTTGCGCACCCTCACAACAAGGACCGTCTAGCTCGACAAGGTCTCCATCCTTGGAGGGCGCGTCCTCACAACGATTACCGTCTACCTCGACAAGGTCTCAATCCTTGGAGGGCGCCTCCTCACAACGAAGAGCGTCTTCCTCGACAAGGTCTACATCCTTGGAGGGCGCGTCCTTACAACAAGGAGCGTCTTCCTTGACAAGGTTTCCTTCCTTGGAGGGCCCGTCCTCACAACGAGGAGCGTCTACCTCAACAAGATCTCCATACTTAGAGGGCGCGCACCCTCACAACGAGGACCGTCTAGCTCGATAAGGTCTCCATCCTTGGAGGGCGCGTCCTCACAACAAGGACAGTCGACCTCCCAAAGGTCTCCATCCTTGGAGGGCACGTCCTCACAACAAAGAGCGTCTTCCTTGACAAGGTTTACATCCTTGGAGGGGCCGTCCTCATAACGAGGAGCGTCTACCTCGATAAGGTCTCCATACTTAGAGGGCGCGCACCATCACAACGAGGACCGTCTACCTCGATAAGGTCTCCATCCTTGAAAGGCGCGTCCTCACAACAAGGACAGTCGACCTCCCAAAGGTTTCCATCCTTGGAGGGCACTTCGTCACAACGAGGAGCGTCTACCTTGATAAGGTCTCCAACCTTGGAGGGAGGGCGCGTCCTCATAATGAGGAACGTCTTTCTCGACAAGGTCTCCATCCTTGGAGGGCGCGTCCTCGCAACGAGGAGCGTCTTTCTCAATAAGGTCTGCATCCTTGGATGGCCCGTCCTCACAATGAGGAGCGACTACCTCGACAAGGTCTCCATACTTGGAGGGCGCGACCTCACAACGAGGAGCGTCCTCCTCAACAAGGTCTCCATCCTTGGAGGGCGCGCGCCATCACAACAAGGACCGTCTACCTCGACAAGGTCTCCATCCGTGGAGGGCGCGTCCTCGCAACGAGGACCTTCTACCTCGACAAGGTCTCCATCCCTGGAGGACGCGTCCTCACAACGAGGAGCATCTTCCTCGATAAGGTCTCCATCCTTGGAGGGTCCGTCCTCACAATGAGGAGCGTCTACTTCGACAAGGTTTCCATACTTGGAGGGCGCGTCCTCACAACGAGGAGTGTCCTCCTGGACAAGGTCTCCATTTTTCGAGGGCGCGTGCCCTCACAATGAGGACCATCTACATCGATAAGGTCTCCATTCTTGAAGGGCGCGTCCTCACACCGATGAACGTCTTCCTGGACAAGGTCTCCATCCTTGGAGGGCGTCCCCTCACAACAGGAAGCGTCTTCCTCGATAAGGTCTCCATCCTTGGAGGGCGCGTCCTCACAACGAGGAGCGTCTTCCTCGACAGGGTCTCTATCCTCGGAGGGCCCATCCTCACAACAAGGAACATCTACCTTGACAAGGTCTACCTCCTTCGAGGGCACGCGCCCTCATAAAGAGGACCGTCTACCTCGACAACCTCTCCATCCTTGGAGGGCGCGTCCTCACAACGAGGACCATCTACCTCGACAAGGTCTCCATCCTTGGAGGGGCGCGTCTTCACAACGAGGAGCGTCTACCTCGAGAAGGTCTCCATCCTTGGAGGGCGTATCCTCACAACGAGGAGTGTTTTCCTCGACAAGGTCTATGTCCTTGGAGGGCCCGTCCTCACCATGAGGAGCGTCCTCCTCGATATGGTCTCAATCCTTGGAGGATGCACGCCCTCTTTATGAGGACCGTCTACCTCGCCAAGGTCTCCATCTTTGGAGGGCGCGTCCTCATAACGAGGACCGTCTACCTTGATAAGATCTTCATACTTGGAGGGCACATCCTTACAACGAGAAACGTCTTCCTCAACAAGGTCTCCATCCTTCGAGGGCGCGTCCTCACAACGAGGAGCGTCTTCCTCGACAAGGTCTCCATACTTGGAGGGCCCATCCTCACAATGAAGAGCGTTTAACTCGACAAGGTCTCCATACTTGGATGACGCACCCTCACAATGAGGAGGTTCCTCCTCGACAAGGTCTCTATCCTTGGAGGGCGCACGCCCTCACAACGAGGACCGTCTACCTCGACAAGGTCTCCATCCTTGGAGGGCGCGTCCTCACAACGAGGACCGTCTACCTCAACAAGGTCTCCATCCTTGGAGGGCCTGTCCTCACAATGAGGAGCGACTTCCTCGACAAGGTCTCTATATTTGGAGGGTGCTTCCTCACAACGAGGAGCGTCTTCCTCGACAAGGTCTCCATCCTGGGAGGGATCGCGCTCTCACAACGAGGACCGTAAACCTCGACAAGGTCTCCATCCTTGGAACGCGTCTTCACAACAAGGACGGTCTACCTCGACAAAGCCTCCATACTTGGAAGGAGCGTCCTCACAACGAGGAGCATTTTCCTCGACAAGGTCTCCATCCTTGGAGGGCCCGTCCTCACAACGAGGAGCGTATACCTCGACAAGATCTCCATACTTGGAGGGCCCCTCCTCACAATGAGGAGCATCCTCCTCGACATTGTCTCCATCCTTGGAGGGCGCACGCCCTCACAACGAGGACCGTCTACCTCAAAAAGGTCTCCATCCTTGGAGCGTCCTCCTCGACATGGTCTCCATCCTTGGAGGGCGCGCGCCCTCACAACGAGGACCGTCTACCTCGACAAGGTCTCCATCCTTGGATGGCGCATCCTTAAAATGAGAAGCGTCTTCCTCGATAAGGTCTCCATCCTTGGAGGGCGCGTCCTCACAACGACGATCATCTTCCTCGACAAGGTCTCCATTCTTGGAGGGCCCGTCCTCACAATAAGGAGTGTCTACCTCGACAAGGTCTTCATCCTTGAATGGCGCGTCCTCACAACAAGGACTATCTACCTCGACAAAGTCTCCATCCTTGGAGGGCGCATCCTCACAATGAGGAGAGTTTTCCTCGACAAGGTTTCCGTCCTTGGAGGGCCCGTCCTCACAACAAGGAGCGTATACCTCGACAAGGTCTCCATCCTTAGAGGGCCCGTCCTCACAGCGAGGAGCGTCCTCCTCGACATGGTCTCCATCCTTGGAGGGCCCGCGCCCTCATAACGAGGACCGTCTACCTCGACAAGGCCTCCATACTTGGAGGGCGTGTCCTCACAATGAGGAGCGTTTTCCTCGACAAGGTCTCCATCCTTGGAGGGCCCGTTCTCACAACGAGGAGCGTATACCTCGACAAGGTCTCCATCCTTGGACGGCCCCTCCTCACAACGAGGAGCGTCCTCCTCGACATTGTCTCCATCCTTGGAGGACGCACGCCCTTACAACGAGGACCGTCTACCTCGAAAAGTCTCCATCCTTGGAGCGTCCTCCTCGATATGGTCTCCTGTCTTGGAGGGCGAGCGCCCTTAAAACGAGGACCGTCTACCTCGACAAGGTCTCCATCCTTGGGGGGCGCATCCTCAAAATGAGGAGGGTCTTCCTCGACAAGGTCTCCATCCTTGGAGGGCGCGTCCTCACAATGAGGAGCGTCTTCCTCGACAAGGTCTCCATCCTTGGAGGGCCCGTCCTCACAATAAGTAGCGTCTACCTCGACAAGGTCTTCATGCTTGGACGGCGCGTCCTCACAACGAGGACTATCTACCTCGTCAAGGTCTCCATCCTTATAGGGCGCATCCTCACAACGAAGAGGGTTTTCCTCGACAAGGTCTCCGTCCTTGGAGGGCCCGTCCTCACAACGAGGAGTGTATACCTCGATAAGGTCTCCATTCTTGGAGGGCCCGTCCTCACAATGAGGAGCGTCCTCCTCGACATGTTCTCCATCCGTGGAGGGTGCGCGCCCTCATAACGAGGACCGTCTACCTCGCCAAGGTCTCTATCCTTGGAGGGCGCATCCTCACAATGAGGACCGTCTACCTCGGTAAGGTCTCCGTTCTTGGAGGGCGCGTCCTCACAACGAGGAGTGTATACCTCCACAAGGTCTCCATCCTCGGAGGGCGCGTCCTCACAATGAGGAGCGTTTTCCTCGACAAGGTCTCCATCCTTGGAGGGCCCGTCCTCACAATGAGGAGCGTATACCTCGACAAGGTCTCCATACTTGGGGGGCGCGTCCTCACAACGAGGAGCGTCCTCCTCGACATGGTGTCCATCCTTAGAGGGCGCGTCCTCACAACGAGGACCGTCTACCTCGAGAAGGTCTCCATACTTAGAGGGCACGTCCTCACAACAATTACCATCTTCCTCGACAAGGTCTCAATCCTTGTAGGGCGCGTCCTCACAATGAAGAGCGTTGCATTTTTTTTAAAGAGAAAAGATTTGGATTTGGAGGTCTGCAACGCGTCCTCAAAACAAGGAGTGTCTTCCTTGACAGGGTCTCCATCCTTGGTGGGCTCGTCCTCACAACAAGGAGCGTCTATGTCGACAAGGACTCCATACTCGGAGGGCGTGCGCCCTTAGAATGAGGATTGTCTACCTCGACAAGGTCTCCATCCTTGGAGGGTGCGTCCTCACAACAAGGACACTCGACCTCTCAAAGGTCTCCATCCTTGGAGGGCATTTCCTCACAATGAGGAGCGTCTACCTCGACAAGGTCTCCAACCTTGGAGGGAGGGCGCGTCCTCACAATGAGGAGCTTCTTTCTCGACAAGGTCTCCATCCTTGGAGGGCGCGTCCTCGCAACAAGGAGCGTCTTTCTCAACAAGGTTTCCATCCTTGGATGGCCCGTCCTCACAATGAGGAGCGTCTACCTCGACAAGGTCTCCATACTTGGAGGGCGCATTCTCACAACGAGGAGCGTCCTCCTCGACAAGGTCTCCATCCTTGGAGGGTGCGCACCATCACAACAAGGACCGTCTACCTCGACAAGGTCTCCATCCTTGGAGGGCGCGTCCTCACAACGAGGACCTTCTACCACGATAAGGTCTCCATCCCTGGAGGGCGCGTCCTCACAACGAGGAGCATCTTCCTCGATAAGGTCTCCATCTTTGGAGGGCCCGTCCTCACAATGAGGAGTGTCTATTTCGACAAGGTTTCCATACTTGGAGGGCGCATCCTCACAACGAGGAGCGTCCTCCTCGATAAGGTCTCCATCCTTCGAGGGTCGCGCCCTCACAATGAGGAGCATCTTCCTCGACAAGGTCTCCATCCTTGGAGGGCGTGCCCTCACAACAGGAGCGTCTTCCTTGATAAGGTCTCCATCCTTGGAGGGCGCGTCCTCACAACGAGGAGCGTCTTCCTCGACAGGGTCTCCATCCTTGGAGGGCCCGTCCTCATAACGAGGAGCATCTACCTCGATAAGGTCTCCATACTTAGAGGGCGCGTCCTCACAATAAGGAGCGTCCTGCTTGACAAGTGCTCCATCCTTGGAGGGCGCGCTCCCTCACAACAAGGACCGTCTACCTCAATAAGGTCTCCATCCTTGGAGGGCGCGTCCTCACAATGAGAACCATCTACCTCGACAAGGTCTCCATCCTTGGAGGGGCGCGTCCTCACAACGAGGAGCGTCTACCTCGACAAGGTCTCCATCCTTGGAGGGCGCGTCCTCATAACGAGAACCATCTACCTCGACAAGGTCTCCATCCTTAGAGGGTGTGTCATCACAATGAGGACTGTCTACTTCGACAAGGTCTCCATCCTTGGAGGGCGCGTCCTCTCAACAAGGATCGTCTTCCTTGACAAGGTCACCATCCTTGGAGGGCGTGTCCTCATAACGAGGAGCATCTTCCAAGACAAGGTCTCCATTCTTGGAGTGTGCGTCCTTACAACGAGGAGCGTCTCCCTCGACAAGGTCTCCATCCTTGGAAGGCCCGTCCTCATAAAGAGGAGTGTCTACCTTGACAAGGTCTCCATACTTAGAGGGCGCGTCCTCAGAACGATGAGCGTCCTTTTCGACAAGGTCTCCATCTTTGGAGGGTGCGCGCCTTCACAACGAGGACTGTGTACCTCGACAAGGTCTCCATCCTTGGAGGGCACGTCCTCACAACGAGGACCGTCTACCTCGACAAGGTCTCCATCCTTGGAGGGCCTGTCCTCACAACGAGAAGCGTCTTCCTCGAGACAGAGAAATTGAGTTTGCGATCGACTTAGCACCTGGAACGGAACCAGTATCCAAGGCCCCGTACAGAATGGCGCCCGTTGAGATGGAAGAACTATCAAAGCAATTACAATAGTTGTTAGAGAAAGGAATAATCAGACCCAGTATATCCCCGTGGGGTGCACCGGTACTATTTGTCAAAAAGAAGGATGGGAGCATGAGATTGTGTATTGACTATTGAGAGCTCAACAAGCTTAGAATCAAGAACAAGTATCCGTTGCCAAGGATTGATGATTTATTCGACCAATTAAAAGGAGCCAAGTACTTCTCCAAGATCGATTTGAGATCAGGATATCACAAAATAAAGATCAAGCCTGAGGATATACCAAAGACAACTTTCAGAATGAGGTACGGACATTATGAATTCTTAGTGATGTTATTTGGATTGACCAATGCCCCGGCAGCATTCATGGTCCTGATGAACAGAATTTTCAAGAAATACCTGGACAAGTTTGTTATTGTGTTTATAGATGATATTTTGATTTATTCAAAGACAAAAGAGGACCATGCAAAACATTTGAGAACAACTTTGGTGATTTTAAGGAAAAAGAAGTTATATGCCAAATTCTCAAAGTGTGAGTTTTGGTTACAGGAAGTCCAGTTCTTAGGACACATAGTCAGTAATGAAGGGATCAAAGTGGACCCAGCGAAGATTGAAGCAATTATAAATTGGGAAAGACCGAGAACACCAATAGGGGTAAGAAGTTTCTTGGGATTAGCGGGATATTATCGCCGATTTGTTCAAAATTTCTCAAGGATTGCAACACCATTGACAAAGCTTACACGGAAGAATGAAAAGTTTATATGGAACGATAAATGTGAAGAAAGTTTTCAGGAAATAAAGCGAAGATTAATCACGGCACCTATTTTGTTACTTCCAGACGATTAAGGAGATTTCGTAATATATAGTGATGCTTCTCATAAAGGACTCGGATGCGTTCTGATACAGCACGATAAGGTTATTGCGAATGCGTCAAGGCAATTGAAACCACAAGAACAAAAATATCCTACTCATGATTTGGAGCTAGCAGTTATAGTATTCGCTTGGAAGATTTGGAGACATTATTTATATGGAGAAAAATGCGAGATATATACGGATCACAAAAGCTTGAATTACATATTCACACTGAAGGAGCTTAATATAAGACATAGAAGATGGTTAGAGTTGATTAAGGACTACGACTACACGATTAATTATCATCCCGGTAAAGCAAACGTTGTGGCGGACGCGTTAAGTCGGAAAGAAAAGTTGAATGTGTTATCAGTGCCCAAAGAGATATACAAGGAATTTCAGAAACTGGAATAGGAGATTAGAGTTTACAAGCTTGATGAAGCAAAAGTGTATAGTATGACTTTCCGGCCGGAGTTATTAGAGAAGATAAGGAAGTGTCAAGAAGAGGTAATGGATCAGGACAATAACCGTTTGGTAGGTGAGGAATTGTGCACACAAAAGGACTATCAAGGTATTCTTAGGTTTTCTTCTAGAATTTGGATTCCACCAGTGACGGAGTTGAAGAATGAAATTTTACAGGAAGCTCATAATTCAAGGTATTCAATCCATCCAGGGAGTACCAAGATGTATAGAGATTTAAAGGAAAATTATTGGTGGCCAGATATGAAGAGGGAGATTGCGGAATGGGTTAGCAGATGTTATACATGTCAGAGAGTTAAAGCAGAGCATCAGAGACCAAGTGGATTGTTGTAGCCATTAGAGATTCCAAAGTGAAAGTGAGAGCATATTGCCATGGATTTCATAGTTGGATTACCAAGGACGAAAGCTAATCATGATGTCATTTGGGTTATAGTGGACAGACGTACTAAATCAGCTCATTTTCTGCCTATAAATGAAAGATTTTCACTAGATAAGTTAGTCCATATGTACCTAAAAGAAATCGTAGTTTGTCATGGAGTTCCTGTGTCTATCGTATCCGATCGAGATCCGAGATTTAATTCAATATTTTGGAAGAGTTTTCAAGAATGTTTGGGAACGAGACTGAATATGAGTACGGCTTACCATCCACAGACGGACGGCCGGAGTGAAAAAACAATCCAGACAATCGAAGACATGTTACGTGTTTGTGCTATTGATTTCAAAGGAAGTTGGGATGAGCATTTACCCTTGGTAGAATTTGCTTACAACAACAGTTATCATGCCAGTATTGGGATGCCACCTTATGAAGCTCTTTATGGATGCAAATGTTGATCTCTTGTATATTGGGACGAAGTAGGAGAACGCAAAATACTTGAACCTGAATTGGTGCAATAGACGAATGAAGTTGTTGAAGTTATCCAGAAGAGATTGATAGCAGCACAAGTCCGTCAAAAGAAGTATTCAGATCAATCAAGGAAAGATATGGAATTCGAAGAAGGAAATCTGGTATTACTAAAACTATCGCCGTGGAAAGGAATGACAAGATTTGGGAAGAAAGGAAAACTGAGCCCTAGATATGTTGTACCTTTTGAAATTCTAAACCGTGTTCGCAAAGTAGCTTACGAGTTGGCGTTACCCCCGCACATGGAGCACATTCACAATGTTTGTCACGTATCGATGCTTAAGAAATATAATCCAGACTCCAGGCATGTAATCGAATTCGAGCCAATAGAGCTTCAAGCAGATTTGTCGTATGCAGAGAGTCTGATAGAGATTATAGAAGAAAGAGAGAAAGTGTTAAGAAATAAAGTGGTAGAGTTAGTCAGAGTACTGTGGAGAACCCCAAAGGTTGAAGAGTCAACCTGGAGTTAGAAAGTGATATGAGAGAAAAGTACCCTAATTTGTTTTCTTAGGAGATTATGAGGACAGAATCCTTTTAAGGGGGGAAGGATGTAATATATGGGATATATCGTGTAATTATTTTTGCTAATAAATAAATATTATGCATGTTTAGTATTTATTCTATGAATTAATTGTTAAGTGGTATATGTGTTTGGATGTTTACAAATAATATAAATTGAGTATTGTAATTTTTATGTTTCCAAAATAAAATATAGATAATTGTCATATCTTCCTATTTATTTTTATGTTGATTTATGATTTTATAGGAAATTTATGGATTTTATAAATTCTTTTTCCGAGTTATTATAAAATATTTTATATAATCGGGAACCAGCCGACTTCGCCCGTTCTTACATTTTTATAACCAAAAACTCTTCCGAGAACTCCTTCTTAACCTAATTGCAATATTCCGAGCATTTTCCATGTTTCGACTTTTTCGATCCGAAGTACAATTGTCCTGTGCGGGTCCCGGCGCAATATTTTCGATACAAAATTCATTTCGGTAAATCAATAAAACTCGTATTTTTGATAAACGGGATTTTTTATTAAACTATTATATTTATCACCTCGTAATATGTGTAACCAGGTACTGAGACCAAGACCGCATTACAAATTGTACTGATTTGGATAATTATCCCGAAAACCGATACTGTTTGGATCAGTTTTTATAAATAAACGTACTACTTTATATCCGGAATGATCCAACGGGATACTAATTTTCCGTAATTATAAATAGCCTTTACCGTATTTTATTTCGTACCGAAAATCATTTGCAAACAGTAATTATATAATTTTACAGGGAAAATACATATATTCATAAACCTTTCTGAGAATCAAACTGCAAAATCAAGGTGTTATTGAAATCTGCTCGGGAAGCTCTGGTAACCAAAACGGAGGTTTTGAAGTGTTCTATCAGATTCCAGAACTCGTTTTACTGCAGAATCAAAGGTTGATTTTATATATTTTTATTTATTTTTGAATTATTTTGATTAAAAATATGAATTTCTGTTCGGATGATTGTTTGAATGATTTGATGCATGCATGTTGTAGAGCTTGTTCACCTGATGATTTTGATATGTCATATGACTGATTTGGAGTTCAATAACATGTTCAAAATTGAGTTTGATTTTCGAATTTTGAAATTAGGGTTTATAATTCGTTTGAATGTTCTTGACTGAATTTGGGGGTTTCTTATTTCGGGATAGATAGATGTTCTAGAGGGGTGGGTTGTGTTTCTTATGAAATTCGCAATCAATTCGTATAAGTCTTGCAAATCGACGAGGTCTGTAGAGGAGGGAGTTGTCATTTGAAGTTTACGCCGAGCTCGCCGGAAACCGGCGAACTTCTCGGCCAATTTCCGGCCAACTCAGGGATTATTAGAATGAATTGATGGCATGGTTGTGTTCCTGGTGTTGTGTAGATGTGATATGGAGGTGGTGGTGGCCTGAGCATCCCTGGATCGTCTTCTCCAGCGAGACAGGGGTGTTTTCCGGCGAACCCTGTGAAAATTACAGTTTAGTACCCATACTTTTAAGAACGATGCAGTTTGGTCCCTGTAGTTTGTAAATTTTGCAAATAAGGGATTCCTGTTTATAAATTATTTAAAAATTATATTTCTAATTTGTTTTAATTATAAAAATTCATTTTTAATTACTGAAAATTCCAAAAATTATTATTTTAATTCAAAAAAAAGAATTATTTTTAATTCAAAAATAAATCTGAATTAATTAGTTAATTAATTTTAGTTAATAATTAATTAGTTAATTGGTCAATTAATTCAAAAATTAATTGATTAATTGATTTAATTAATTATTAATTGATTTTAATTAATTATTTAATTAGATTTAATTATTTATTAATGATTTAAAAATTCTAAAAAATAGTTTTGAGCTTTAAAATATTATTTTAAATTGTTTTCAAGGCTTGATAATTATTATAAAATTATTTTGAAGCCAGATTTGGCCAACCGAACCCTGTTTATTGCTTTGAAATTGACCCAACGACCCGTTTTGACTCCGAAAAATATTTTAAAAATTATATTAAATACCCGAAAGAATGTTCCAGACCCGAGATTTCCTTATAAATGAAATTTCATTGATTGTTTGACGTGCTATGTGCTATATGTGACTTGTTTGTTTGACTGTCGGTCTATATGTTCAGTGTGTACTTGTTTTTAGCATGACTTCCAATCCGTTAGTCGGATTTGGGTAAAACGAAGGGTAGATAGAAGTGTATAATGAATAGAATCATATGAGTTGAGTATTGATAGATACTTATGGCATGTGAGCAGAAGAGGCAAGGCGTAGGAAAGGGAAACAGATAGTCGAGGAGTAGGAGATTGTGATTGGAAATTTTTGAAGTATAGCGAGCTAGTACCAGGCAAGTGTTCTGAACTTTCTCGAGATATATTATAGATTATTAATAGTTCTGTTTTATATTGCAAGTTCTTTGAAGCACTGAACCCTAAACCTTGATTCTAGTTATTGATCTTTGAACCGTAAACCTTATTCTTTCTGAACCATTGATTGTTGAATACTCGAATACAAACCACAGATATACGATACTACTCCGCAAATGCATACAAACTAAATACCAACCACTGAATCAAATTGCTTACATATTCAAACCATTGTACCTTATGCTTTGAAAGTCCAAATCCTTGTAACCTTGAAACTTTGATTCTTTTGTTATCCAATTCTTTCATTACCTAACAGCCATTCTTTGAAATTTCCATATTGTTCCTTTGGGAAGATTGAAACCATCTCATTATTGGACATCCAATGTTGCTTATGATTCTGTTTATTGCTTTACATTATTTATCCTGTTATTATGATAGAATTGGATTATTTTATAAAATTATGGACCAGATTTGTGGTCAGATCAGATTGGTGGTCAAGTTAGGCCAATGTGTGCCTTGGATCTAGTAATTAGAGCAGAGCTGTGTGCCTTGCTCGGGGTTAGTGCGTGACTGATCAGCAGCCTAACCTTGGTTTTTAAACTAAAAATATAATATCCAATTCTAAATCATTAATCATTGTTCACTTGATACCTTAACTCTTTTCACTTGGTGATCATTATTCTCAGTCTTGTCAATGTGACTTGCTGAGCTAGTTAGCTCATTTGTGCGATATTATTTATATTCTTTTCCAGTTAAGAAGGAACCTGTTGGTAGCGAGGATCCCCAATCCAGTGCGAGAGCTAGGGGTCCAGGTTGATCGAGTTAAGCTTGCTGACAGATTTTGGAATAGTTTAAGTTTATGAAGTTTGTAATAATATTTAATATTCAGTTGTAAGTTTGAATAGTTGGGATTTGGGCATTTGTAAAATAAGTGTGTATGTGTGGCTTGTGTGCATACTTTAACCTATTGCGGTCCGTGGTAGTTGGTAAGTAGGGTCACTGCATATTATTATTATCTTTATTATTGTTATAAGCAGGTTATAAATAAGGTGTGTGTGTGGACCCCAAACTTCTGACCCGGGTTTGGAGAGCGCCACAATAAATCCTATCATCATTATCCGCATGATACACTAAAAACAGACCATGAGGGATCATGAAGTCATTATATAGCTCATTCACCCTCTTCTTTGGATAATCAACTACACTACCATAGTATCCCGGTCCAGTTATGTTAGGTACATGACATGTCTATGCCATCATAACAAGCTACTCAAGTTACAATTTTACTTTGCATAACCAAATAGAGTCTAACATTTAGATTAGTAATATGTTTTAATGTACTTGACTTATTTCTTCTAGATAGCTCATAATTTTATAAGAGCTTATGGATCCTCATGCAACAGTCATGTGCGTAATACATATAAAAAATATAAAATATACAAAAAAATAATAGTTATAAAATAAATCAAGTTGGTAGAAATTCAATGAAGGTTGTTCAAGCAATAAATTAAAGGAAGAAGACTCTTGAAGTCAATAAATTGCTGAAAATTCTTTAAGTCCAATATCATGAAGTTTAAAAGAGCTATATCGTGAAGTCTATCAAAGTCGTATAATGAAGTCCAGTTTACAACTACACCATGAATTCCAAGTTTGGCTTATGTCGAGAAGTCCAAACTTGTTTCAGATCCTGAAGTCTAACTCTGCAGTATACCAAAAAGTCCAGAAATATGCCATACCGTGAAGTCCATAGTTATGCTACATCGAGAAGTCCAGAGTAAAATGGATAGCATAGTCAAGCTAAACGGAGTTCATAATATTCTAACTTGGCCTTTTAAAATAAGAAAATTAAGGTACAAATTACCAAAAATGAAGAAACAAAATAGTAGAGCATATTATGCATGGAGGTGATCGATGGACATGCACTACTAGAAATATGGCATTAGACATCGATTCAGAACCGATGTTAAGAAAAATTTGAACCGATGTCTTCACGTGTTATCTTAAATATCATCAGCCTTTGACATTGTTTAACAACCGATGTCTATTACAGTGCTATACATCGGATTTAAGATTAAATGTGATGTCTTTGCAATAAATTTCAGCTTATATTACAGTATTTCTAGGTGAATATGAGTATATTATGAGGTATTTATCCATTAAAATATGAAACCTACAAGCTCTAAAAGCCATTTATTAAAATTCTTTCGAACAAACCGATGTGAAATGCTAGATCAGACATCGGTTAGATTAGTTTCCCGATGTTAAATGTTTGATCAGACATCGGTTAAATTAGCCCCCCGATGTGAAATGATGGATAAGACATGGTTGTTCTTCACAAAACCGATGTTAAATCTTTTTGTTAAACATCAGCCAGTTTCTCTAACCGATGTTTACTCTTTAATATTGTAAAATTTAAGACATCAACTTCATTTCAAGTTCGATGTTATTTGACTTAAATACATTGAGTTTCTTTTCAGAATCGATGTCAAATGACTATTTCACATCAGTTTTTAAGTTCTTTTTCGTTTAATATTATTTTCCATGATGTCTTTTGTACATTTTTTATATCAGTTTACATGTACCATTGTGATGTTAATGTTCTGTAAATTGCATGCCATCCTGATACTATTTACAGCCATAGGGAACCAAAATAATACAACATCCCAACAAAATACATCCAAACAGAAACATAAAGGTACTTATCCAACTTACAAGTCTAATACCAAAATATTACTCATACCATACTATACATACATTTCAAATAAAATACAAGCATTCCATTAGCCAACTCATACTATACTAATTTTTAAGTACCCTATTCTTAAATTCCGACAACTCCATCCAATTTAGCCAATCAACCCAATTCCGACAAACTAAAGAAAATTCTGACTTCTGCATGATCAAACCAAAGAGCAGCAAATCAACCCTGCAGGCCGATGATACCTGAAATAGTGATAATGAATCATAAATTAATATCATAGCACACAAATAACACATAATTGCTAGCTAGCTAATAAAAGTAAACAACACATAATTCCTAGCTACCTAATATATAATAGACATTTTACAATTGATTTGTTATCAACTGAAGACTTACCAGAGGCCACCCTTCCACCAACATTTTCAGTGCTTTTGCTGAGTTTGTGGCCACCTGAACATTTACACAAGTACAAGTTAATCGATAAAGTCTTTAGTAACATACTAATGTGCTAAAAAGTATAAAAACATCCAAATTTTACTATGTCACATTCCTTGTTATTTTGATTATAAACTTTTGAAAAATACTAAAAATATAAGACCCCTAGGTCACTACTCCTTTGGCACTGACCAAGATTCAGCTAGAAGGCTTCAATTTTTTGATAATAAACTTCACAGTTTTTTTCTTGAGTACAAATATGATAGATCAACCAAAAATTATCATGTGTTGTACATCTTTTTTCTCGGGCCTAAAGATGTGGTTTAGCGAAATCACTAGCGTTATATATATATACACATGGTAGTTCATTGTTTGTACATATTTGCAAAAAAGTATACAAGTCTAATATTGTCTTGAATCAAGACTAACCTAATTGAGAAAGAAGGGTGTGATGTGCACATGTGGTGGAGGGTGTGCCAAGCAGTCTAAATTGGAATTAAGAAGATGGAGCTTAAGTCTAAGTTTACCTGAAAGAGCTACTAAATCAGTGACTGATAGACCTTGATACATGAACTTAGAAATCATAGACAGAAGGCGTTCATTTGCTCCAGGTAAATTTGACGTTTCAAGTTCATAGCCTGCAATTTTTGAGTCTTTTCTGCCTAGAGGTACATGCCAATAAGGTCCACCAACCTGTAAAGATCAACAAGTGAAAACATGACATTAGCTCAAATCCTGCCAATAGCGGCTTCATTCTCACATACAGAAAGTTCCAAATTATTCTTGATTACCAAAATAGTTGCATCTCGTGCATCTACTGTGAGGATATCAGCACAAGAGACTATTCCTGGGCACTATAATTCCATCTTATTCTTGATCTGATCAATGATATTGAAGCCTTTTAACACATGATGATTAATGGAAGCTTGCTTTTTTCCTTTAAGCATGTACGTATCGTCCAACAAAACTGAACCATCACATCCCTGCAAGTATTCACATCAGTACTAGCTATAGGTTATTCTCCTACTACTAAGAAGAAGCAAGCAAAATTTTATAGCTAAAAAAGGCCATCACTTAATATACATTATAATTAACAGAGTGGATGAATGATGGATGTGATCATCTAGAGTGATGATACCTCATTTGCTCTACCAATTGGGCCAAAGTATACTTGTTTACCTGAAGATAAAAGACAGAGATTATAAAAAATCTCAAAGACTTCGGCACTAGGTTGATGACAAGTACAAAATGCGGAGTTCTTTTGTTTTGAGAGTGAGGTTTTTGGTTGGGATCACTTGGAGCAATGACTACAGAATGCGGGGTTCTTTTGTTTTGAGCCTATGATAGGTCCAGTAACCGATCTGGATCATATGATGTATGGCTTCTATGTTTAATTATATAAATAAGATGTTAAAGATTTAGTTTATGACTCAGTTGAAACTCACAAGTATCGTCCATAAGGATCACTAATGAGTAGCGATGGATCCTCTTATATCTTAAAATTACCAGGTTTGGAAGAAGCTACACCATACAATTTTAGAGCAGGGGAAGTAAACATAGAACAAGTAACAAATCCTGGGCTAATTTACGAGGCTACTACCAGTGAATATTATGGCTGTCTTTGCAATTTGGGATATAATTTGTCAACAATCAAGCTTATTACAAAAAATGTTCTAGAAGGATTTTCTTGTCCAAAGAATGCAAACACTGAGTTATCTCTAGTATGAATTATCCATTAATCTCCATCACTTGGAGCAATGACAAGTACAGAGTGCGTAGTCCTTTTGTTTTGAGCCTATGATAGGTCCGGTAACTGATCTGGATCATATGATGTACGGCTTCTATGTTTAACTTTATAATTAAGATGTTGGGGATTTAGTTTATGCCTCAGCTACAACTCACGAGTATCGTCCATAAGGATCACTAATGAGTCTATATAATTTACTAATCACACTAATAAATCAGTTTTATAATTAAATAGACAATTCTTTACCAAAAATGTGTATTCTGAAAATAATAAAGAAAGCAAATTGTACCCTCATGTAGTTACTAGCAAGCAAAGAGCTAGTCCAGATAGAGCTACTCCAGATAATGAGATACATGTGGCTGTCTGAAAAAAATTCAATTATGTTGTATTAAGATATTATAACATAAAGTTTACTAAATATAGAAATGTGGTCGAGAATAAAATCAAAAATTCATAGTACATTCTGAAATCTGAATTGAAGACGAAATCCATAAGGAATCGCATATCTGGGAACTGAACACGTAAATCAGTTCTGTATATTTATACTACAAAGTTAACTGTCAGTCTGTGAAACTTTATACTATGATGTATGAAGAAAAGATAACATGAATCATAGATGTTATCTGATACTTCAGAAAAAAATTGAAAAAATTAGGTATGGAATTTCATATCAGTACTTATGTTACACACATGCCACGGTACTAAACAAAGACTATAAGTTTGAAGATTATCTCACACTCAAACCTACAAATCTGTAATAATTAGCAACTGGATTACTGTGGTTGTCATATAACTTTAGGAACTTGCAAGATTCATTACAGTCTCCCCAAATGTTTTCCCTTTAGTTTTATGTACAAGTACATATTTTCAAGATACATATATTCTTACCACAAAGCATCTGACTAGGAAGCAAGAGAAACAGATGCCTGTTACATATCCAACCTACAAAAAGACCAGAGATGTTCACCTCAACAAATCCAATATATGTTTTTATGTTAACTACAATATCAACAAAAATTAGCTGAATCAAAATGGTTGAAGCCATAAGCTATATTTATGCATAACCCAAAATTTAGTAATAATATGATGGTTAAAAAGCTATTGCTATACAACCGAGAACAAAAAATTAATTAGATAAAACCATATAATTAGAGAGACAGACACACCAATATTATTAGTGAATTAGAGTACAAACATGCCTATTATGAAAAGTAGGTGTTTTACATTTTCTCCTATTTATTTCCCAATTCCTTTACATTAGCTTCTATTTCCATGTGTGTTTACACGAGATCTTAGCTATTCCAAAAGGAAGATTATTGTAATTTGCAAAAGGAAGAAGCTAGCATACCTATAATCCCACATACAATATTAAATTTACCTACTTGTATATTATCATATTTCATTACCCCTTCTTTTCTCCATTTTGTATATGAATAATTCTTTAAGACTAATTGATGAATTATATTCTAACAGATAACTGACAAATACAGCTACATGGACGTAAAAAGGTGGTATCCCAGCGCACCACAGTTACGATAACTAAGTCGTTTTAAAAAGGCTTTAATATAGGCAGCCTTACCTCTCTACCTGGAGAGAGGTTGCTCTCAGGACTGGAAAATGGGTGAGCACATGACCATAACACAAACACAACATATTTTGCATTTAGCAAATGCAACTATACCTTAAAAATTCAAACTTTAAAATTCCAAATTATGCACTATAGCTCAAGTTCAAAAGTCCAGATTTGAGAATATGCATAATTAAATACACATTATGCCAAAAATAAAGCAAAAATGTAAAAAAATAGGACAATCCATAATAAAGAAACCACATTAAATGTAAACACAAACAAGCACAAAAGAAACCCCCAAGGAACAGAACATAAAACCCCAAAAAAAGTTTCTTACATACATGCACAAAAGAAAATATATAAAACGGATATACTGTTTCTTACATACATTTCTTACTAGTTAAATCATAAAAAAGAGGGAGATAGAAGAATATCTTATAGAAAGCTCCAAAGCTCCAAATTAGTGAATCTCCTGATGCTCCAAAACCTCAAAGTTCCAGAGCTCCTTTCAAGCCCCAAAGCTTCTACTAAAATATATCTTACTAGTTTGAAGCTCAATTTGATGCTCCAAAGTTTGAATTTGAATTGGGGCTTAAACTAGGGTTTATGCCAAAGGAGAGAAAGAGATGATATATGAGTGAGAGTTTTAAGAGAGAAAGAAGGGACAGATGAGTGATGAGAGAGAGATAGGCGGTGAGAGAGACGAGAAAGAGGCGGCGAGATAGATGAAGGTCGCGGGAGATAAAGAGAAAGTGGGAGGGTGAAATATATTTTGGAAAAGGGGGAATAAGGATAAAGTGAATAATTTGTTAAAATTAAAGGGGGGAAAGTGTACCGAAACCGTGGGGAAAAAAGACAACTAAATTTTTATTTTTTAAAAAATGATCATAGACAACGGTTAACAAAATCATCCGATGTCAAAGTTAAAAGCATTTATTTGGCCTTTTTAATTTCTGAACATAGATAATGCCTACTATGTGAAACCGATGTCAATATTCGTATTCAACATCGCTTTTTTCTAAACTGATTTTAAACAAGATTTTAATATCGGGTGCATTACATGCCGATATCTAAGCACCGATATCGTATCTAATATTTCTAGTAGTGATGTGTCAACCCTACATCCAAGATTGGAGAGAAAGAAAACAAAGCATGCAACAAAAGATCTGGAGCGAATAACAAAATAAAATGGTCCTCAAATAGTTGTTACGTGTCCCCTAGCAAGATAAGATTGCTTAGTGTACATGGGTATGTACACTGAGTAGTAAATTGATGTATTTATATTGTGCAGTTCCCATATTTAGCTGTGCGAAACATAGAGCAAAAACTTTCTTATAATATCTTCTCTCTCTGTAATCCAAACTCAAGAAACTTTTCTTGAGGCGAAGCCAAGAAAAATGACTTTATGTTTCTTGGGGTTGTAGCAACAAATTCCTTATATCTTATATAAATTAAATCGATCTAAATCTCTCTATTCTTTATTTTTTTAAATTGTTGCAGCTTGTTTTAATTTCAAAATTTTCTAGTTTTGAAAAATAGTTTGGACATTCTGGGATTTTGTCCATTCATTCCTCAAACTGAGAATCCTGAATCAACTTAAGGAACAACAGTCGTTCCGGCTAGGTTTGTTCCAAAAGACCCATCTCAATACAATGCGACTGAAAAGGAAAAAAAGGCCTTGAATGGATGTCTTCCGCTTATCATCTTTGATTCTATAGATCTGGATATGTTTGGAACTATTGTTCATCTCGGTAGTGCCAAGCTTATGTGGGACCACATAAAGGTCATATGGAAAGGTACTGAAGAAGTGAGAGATAATAGGAAGCAAATTTTTGTTTCTCAATATGAAGCCTTCATGGCAAAGCCAAATGAGATGGGGGATAGTATGGGCCGGTTTGACTTGGTTTCAGAATAAAACCAGAATCACAACCATATATCAATGGTTTCTAAAATCACAAACTGCAACCGTCGGTTAAGATTTGGTTTTGGTTTAAAATTTTCCGGTTCAATTATAATCAGCTCGGTTTCAATTACAAAACCGAAAAATATATAAAAATAAAAAGCAATATCGAAACAAGGCAAAATGTACCAAAATCAGCAGTGTTCCATAACCATAACACCAGATTACCCTGACATATAACCTGGAAAAGTAGTTCACATATTACCAGAGTCCTTTCCAAAATCCTAATACCATAAACTAGTGCATAGCAGACCAGAGCCATATCGAAAATCATATGACTTTTGAAAGTACACAAATTAGCAGCCATCATATGACTTTTAAAATTGACACAAAATCAAATATCATAGGTAAAACTATCCTTTCCGTTTGACCTATATGGATTGCTTTCTAATTCCACATATATGTTATGGTCACATTAATGTTGTACTTTAATACGGAACTACAAACTATAACCTGTAAAACTAAAAAACATAGAAAATATAAAAACATTATACTCAAGAGAGCAAATATAGCTTAAAAATATTCTTCATAAATTCAATGTACTATCTAAGCAGCAAAATAATCAAGAGTTTGTAAAACTAAAATTGACAAATCAGATTTGTTTAATATCAGAGAAGAGCTTCAATATGCAAGGAAGATTTCTAGCATAACACAAAAACACAAAGACATGTTCTTAACTTATAACTTTAAGTAATTTGTTATTAATATATATTTATTCAATTATTTATATAATTGACTCAGTTTATTTCAGTTCAGTTTTAACTAATAATCGGTTGTACACCCATAAAATCAAGTCGGTTTTTAAATTTTTTGGGTTGGGCTCAGGTTTTACCAGTTTAACCGATTTTGGTCCGGTTTCATTTTTTTCCGGTTTTTTGCTTATCCATAAAATGAGGGCATGTAACTCCCTCCAGACCCGGGGTATAACTCTGGGGGTTACTAGCTAATCACCAAACCTGTACAACCTGTAAAAAAAAATAATCAGAAATATATCTGAACCCGTTTCACACTAACCAGGATCATTTTAGGTTGAAGTATGAAAACAAGAACCACTATCTAACTTTATTATAAACCAAATTTAAAATCTTACAAACTCTCTTTATTACAAACCATTGTCTAACCAGTTTTTAAACTAAGTTCAACTTTATTCAAACACACACATTAACTATCTACACTTCACCTGCTCAGACAACTTAAAGCTTTTCTCCTGACTTGGAATCAACACCCTTGGTATGAGAGGGTCATGCGGCTTGACTCGTTTATTTACCACTCGATAGGTTTCATTTTCCTTCTTAACTGAAAATAATAAGGTGAATAACAACAAGAAAGGGGTTAGTCATAAGTTGCTCAACAAGTCCGCAAAATATAAGCAATGCTAGAGTAAGTTAAATGAACCGGTAATCTGGTTACATCTGCAAAGATATAACCTCACGAAAAAACAATGAAGGCCATTATCGGTGAACACAAATGAACTAAACTGGACACAAGTTCGCACATATACCCTGCTGATCAGCCAGGATACAATGCAGATCTATATCTCACTATATAGATCCATTCGGTACCCAGGTTCTACGGCCCATCACAAGGATCTGGTTAAATCTCGGTCCTTAGGATCAAGTGTAAACTTAATCCCAAACGTCAATATCCAGTCCATAGAGGAGCAACCATAATAATCGGTATGCTTTGATATATCTCAACACCAGAATATATCAATATGTATGTGTAACTATTGTAATATGAATAGAGAATTCAACGGAAAAGGATTAATCAGAATTGAAATGAAATATGAACGAAAGAGTAACAATTGTGTATCAGTGTTTGTGAATAGGAATCAAAAGTGTGCAAGTGTAATAAGAATCTGAAGAAATGTCACTATTCTGAAATTAAAATAGGGGGAAACTTGCCTTTCACGCGAATCACTCCAAATACTTCACCGTCGTCTATCACCGGCTCGACTCGCCTTGCTGGCTTTGCTTCTATCAAAGAAATAGATGGATTTAGTCATCTCATATCTTCAACATATCTAAAACCGACTCCACATAGCTCCTACCGTCTACCCATACGCGTATTATTGACTTGTATACTATTTTATAACAGATAGGACTCGATTAACCACACAATACACATAAGCAAATAAGCCACATAGTCATTTTAGGTTTAAAACAATTTTTAGAATTAAAATCGACTCGCTGTTCGCTTAACTAATCATTATCTGACCTGTTTCCTATTTTTCAAAATTTATCAGACTCATCTCTATATGAGATAAGGCTTATAATTAAATAAATATCAAAAGTTAACTAGTTTCTAAAAGAAATTAGGATTTATTATTATATTTAATGAAAACAGATCATTTTTCTAAGTCAAAGGGCTTTCATTTCGCTCGAATCGGATAAACGATTCAATTAATATCAAATAATTACAGATAAATTAATTGATTATTTAATATAAATAATTATTACTAATTATCAAATCCTAAAAATATTTTTAAATAATTATTTGGAAAAAATCAGAATTAAAAATGATTTTTCTATAATTTTTGGATTAAAAATAAATTTATTATGATTTATTGAAAATAATTTGATTAATTATCAAAATAATTAATCACTTTTTAATAATTAATAAATAATAAATAATTAAAAATATGTAAATCTGATTTTTAGAAATATTTTAGAATTATTTATAATATAAATCAATTAATTAAATAATTAATTAATCATTTTATTAAATAAATAAAACTGATTTTATAATTAAAATAAAATAAAAATAAAAATAATTTCTCAGAAACATTTGTCTGAAAAGGAAATCTGACAAAAAAAGA
This sequence comes from Apium graveolens, assembly GCF_009905375.1. Taxonomy (NCBI): domain Eukaryota; kingdom Viridiplantae; phylum Streptophyta; class Magnoliopsida; order Apiales; family Apiaceae; genus Apium; species Apium graveolens. Next base: position 148,247,493 of record NC_133650.1, read on the forward strand.
TTAAAACCAGGTTAAAAATCGGGTTTGAATTCAGGTAAACGGGTCACCAAGAACCCAGAATCCAGTGACAATCCGGTCACCGGAAAATTTTCCGACCATTCTAATTCAGGCCAATACAGGAATGGTTCGAATTGATTTTTAAAGGGTTTTCATTCAACATGAACACAACAACACAATCCCCAGGTTTTCAGGCATCAATCATCTCCCCTATCGTCTTCTCCGGCCAAAAACCCGAAGAACTCCGGCCACCATGTATCAACTCCGACAAGCTCAGTTTCAGGCCAAATTACGAACCATTTGTACTGGGAATCGATTCCAAACTAAATTCTAAACATCAATCAATTAACAAAACACATCAATAACCCCTAGAACAAGATTCCGATCAAAACTGACTTAAAGTCCGACCAAACTCCGATCTGCCTAAATCGTACACCAAACTTCACGTTCTATATGTCAAAATAAAGCTTATAAAATAGACAATTAAACCCTTATGCCCAATCATATCTCAGACATCTCAAAAATCAGAAATGATCAAACAAAAAAATACATAAACCCTAGGTAGAGTAGAGAGACATATAGTGTTCTCTCACAAGGTTCAGTATTTGGCCAACTTTGCTAGAGAAGCTCGCTTGTTTCACTCAACTCGCATGTTCGGTTTTCCGGTTTGTACTTCTTTATAAATTGATCACATGTGGTTCAAGAAGGATCGGAATTTGGGTTAGTAACTTGTGGGATACCTTTTATTACCATCCAAGGACGAGCTACTTATTTCTGATAATCATAAGAATCATGAAACTGTTATGACATTCCTTGAAGAAAAATGGTTGGTGGAGATATTATTAGTTAAAAAATATGTTATGTTATTATTCCTGTTGTCACAAGCTCAATGAAGATAATCACATTATTAATCATGTTAGAGTTTAACCATATTTCTCCAGTTAATCATAGGTCATTGTATGTCAAGCATAGAAAGATTAATCAATTAATTTTAGTAAACAGGTCTGTGATTAGTCCAATTTTAACTCTCGTTTTAACATGTTAAACTTATAACTGTAATGGGTTGATAATTAAATATTGAGCTAGTAAATGCAAGAACAAATTTTAATCAAGAATGAGAAATTAAATTATCAGAAATGAAAAATTCAAGGTTTAATGGTAATAAAGAATTAACAGTTTGATTTTCATTAAGTTTCATTCATTATAACCAGTTAAGCAACCATTGTACAATACAAAATTCAACACAACATGATATCTAAATAACAATAATAAACATAGAAAGGATCTTAATATGAATGAATCAATAGAAATGTGCAAGGAAATGATTCATTCATTGACAAATAGATGTTTTGTTTACAAGGAGAAAACATAATAAAAATAACCTAATCTAAGAAGTCTTCTTCTTGCTAGCCTCCTTCCGGCTTGCTTCCACAAGGATGAAAAGCCTTATGATCATTTTTTGATGTGACATCCTTTCTCTTCCTCTGTCTCTTTCTCCTTCATATATACTAAAGTCCATTTCCAGGAACAGGAGTTGATCCTGAAGTTCGTGCGGTGGGAAAATTGAGAACATCCATTGGGACTTCAGTTTTATGGTAGATGATGTCATCGATACGAGCTCAGAAAGTAGCATTGCAGATGCTGAAGGTGACATCCCTTTGTTTTTATTTTGGATTTGAGTCGAAGAGAAAATGAGAGATATTTAAAGTTAAGTAGAAGGGTTTTGATAATATGAAGAGGATTAAGATGAACTTGTTATTTATAAGGATGAGAGAGAGATAAAGAGAGAGAGAGAGAGATAACCAATCAGATTTCTAATAAAAAATTGATTAATTATTTTTCACCAAAATCAGGGGACGCAGATAAATGATTCTAATATTAGTGCACATAATACAAGAATAATAAAGTAAACACGTAGCATGCAAACACATTTATCAAGTCATGCACTCCTAAACTCGTCATTACAAAATTGCAAGACGTGAAAAAATAAAGAAAACCTATCTTAGTACAAAAAAAATCTTGATTAGCCAATTTTAAAAAATGTTGTTAAATTTTGATTAGCCAGTTTAGAAAAAAAATCAAAATTTAAATCTTGATTAGCAAAAAAATTTACATCTTTTTTATCACAAATAAATTATGATTTCTCATAATAATCTATGCTGAAAAATTTCAAAGTATAATTTTGAAAATTAAATGTATTAATTGAATAATTAACTTAGACCAAGTTGGGTTGTCAATCTTACGATAGAGTTCATATCATGAACTCGGTTGTGATATGACCTATATTGTGAACTCTCAAAGTCCTTAGCAGCCAGAGACGGAGGATAGTTTGGATGCCCTCTTTAACTCCCCTCATCATGATGATCGCATCCTGGATCCCAGCACTACCTCACCTCCTGCTTCTCCCGCGAAGGATACTGAGAAGGAAGGTGCTGAGAAGGAGCAGGGGAAGGAAGGCTCCCACAAAGAGGAGTAGTTTTTCTTATGTTTATTGTTTTTCTTAACTTATTGTACCTTAAACTTATTCCCTTCGGGGATTTATTTATGTCATTTTCCAGCTGTTTATTTGCCTTTTATTATTTCCATGTACTTGCATTATTTACGAGAGTTAGATAGTTTTCTTGCCTTTTCGTAGCTTTCCCTCTCATTTTTTTCGTACTTGTTCTAAAAATAAATAAGAAAACTCAGTGGAGTAAACAGTTCCAGGATAAGATGAACCAAACAGTTCTAAAACAAGTTTACGGAGACTCTTGGGATTAATCCCTTACATAATCCTGTGTAGAACTAGAATCTAAAGTAATAGTCTTATTAACACATGAAATTCTAAGCAAGCAAAGCTTCAAGGTGCTTTTTAACCTTTTTACCACTATAGTATGCATAAGCTATAGGTAGTAAACTTTTAGGTTTTGAGCATGCCAAGTCCGAGGAATTTCTTCTCCTTTCATGGTCTCCAGTTTATAAGTTCTTCTTCCTTGGATGCTCCTAACCTTATATGGCCCTTACCAATTTGGGGGCGAGCTTCCCTTTCTGCCCTACTCTAGAGGCTTCCACTTTTCTAAGAACTAAATCTCCTTTCCTGAAGAACCTTTCTTTAACCCTTAGGTTATAGTAGAATGAAACTTCTTCTGATATTCCACTATCTTCGCATGTGCCTCATCTCACACTTCATCGATTAGATCCAAGGCTAAACTTAGGCCTTCTTCATTTTCTTCAGCGTTAAAAGCTTGGATCCTGGGAGACGAATGTGATATGTCCACGGGAACAACTACTTCCACCCCATATGCTAACATGAAGGGAGTGGCTCCAGTCGTGACTCTACAAGTAGTTCTATAAGCCCATAGTATTGGGAGTATTTTATCCACCCAGTTATTCCTTTACTTCTTGATCTTTTTCCTCAGTTCATCTAGGATTATGCAATTTGCCACTTCCGCTTACCCATTGGCTTGCAGGTGAGTTACTGAGGTAAACCGCAACTCAATCTCATTCTCCTCGCAATACTTCTTGAATTCCTCATTGTTGAACTGTGTTCCATTATCGGTAACTAGGATAGGGGGAATTCCATATCGACACATGATATTTTCCTACAGGAATTGTGCAACCTGCTTAGTTGTGAGCTTGGCCAAAGGCTTGGCTTCAATCCATTTAGTAAAATAATCAATGGCTACAATTAGGAACTTCCTTTATGTCATGGCCATGGAGAAAGCCCCAACTATATCTATTCTCCACATAGCAAAGGGGATGGGAGAGTTGATGGAAGTCAATATCTCGGGATATTGTCGAACAACAGGTGCATATTTCTGACAACGATCACACTTTTTCACATATTCTTTGGCATCGGCCATCATCTCTGGCCAATGGAAGCCTAAACGGGTTATCACAAGTTTATAAAAATAGAGAAGATGGAAATTAAAGAGAAAAGAAAGGGATGTTACCGGGGCTTGGGCTTGAAAACCCAGAAGCTCAATAGACTCGATGTCACTCCCCGTGACAATGTCAGTGAAGTCGTGGGAAGTGATGGAGTGATACGACCAGTCCTTGGCATGTTTGGTGGATCCAACCACCGTATCACTTCTCCTAAAGCCCCGGTTGGGCCTAAAGGAGTGTTCCTTGAGTGGAGGATCCACATCATCACCAGCTCCCCCACGGGGACGTGGGGCCTAAGGAAGGAAGGAGCATCAGACTTCCTCATGGGGTCTCTGTTCAGCTTGGCCCTCTTCTGGCGGCCAGATTCCCCCTCCTTAGGCCTATTGATGTTATTAATGGCCTCGCAAGCTGAAAGAAAAGGAAGAAAAGTATTAAAATTCTGGAAATAATAATAGAATTGCAATAAAAGAAGGAATGAAATAGTTGCTCAGGTAAAGTTACCCTTATCACTGGCCTGAGAGAGACCAACTTTCTTCAAGGAGAACTCCTCTAAAAGGGTCCAAGTATTTGTTTTCCCATCATCTGAAATAAGGGCTTGATAGGCCATCTCCTCCTCATTAGTTAGCCTAATGCTACCGGGACTACCATCTGACACTTTACAAAAAGGCCTACGAAAGAGTGTGGTTTAATCACCCCCAGCCCAGGTCAGCCTAACAAACTCATCTCTCCACTTGGGGTTATTCTCAACTATAGAGTTACTATCGAAAATATGGTGAATTTTGGGTCGTTGACGTATTAAAACCCATCCCGGTTGAGATAAAGAACTCTTATAAAACTGGAAAATTTTCCTAAAGACAGCTACGGAAAGGGGAAATTTATTCCTAAGACATAGAACCATAAAACAAATAATATTCCTCCATGCATTAGGAGGGAGCTAACATGGGTTTATTTTTACATCTGTGAGCAAACGAGGAATAAATTCGTGAAATGGGAACCTAAGACCTGCGATTAGGGATCCTCGATAAATAAACAGTGTATCACCCTCCCAATTACATGTCCTATCCCCAGGGGAAGCCGGGGTAATCCTAAGGTGGGGAGGAAGTTTATACATGGTGTTAAAAGCCTCAATTCTACCCTCAAATTCGTAAAAAGTGTTACCATGATTATATGAATCTAAATCAGATAAAGAGGGATATTCATTACCTCTAGAATTTATCATATCAATGAGAGACGTATAGAGAGATTGGATTTGAATTGCAGTACCTCTCTTGGAAGAATTCATCTTTCTCAGTCGAGCTAGATCGCGATCCGCCATTCATGTTCTTGGGTTGAAGGCTTAAAACCCAGAAAAAGCTTGAAGATGGAGGAGGTGCAGTGGCTGAGATTGCCGGAAATCTCCTTTCTAGAGAGAAACTTGAGAGAAGTTTGAGAAATGAGAAGTGAAATGAGGATTCTCACTTTTCACTTCTCTTTTATAGTCGAAAACCTCGGGATACGAAGCGCCTAAAGCCTATAAGTCAAGGCCCAATTTGAGAAAAGCCCATCAACAGGGAAGCTTCAGGGACATTCTAGAAGCAGGAAAAGAAACTGAAAGGTCAAATATCGACCAGAGTTTTGAAGAATTTATTCGATCAGAGTCATGATTGAAAGAAAAAAGTATTGTGGTCGAAATTTCATTCGATTACAAGGGTAAAAAATTACTTAGTTCGATCAGAGTCCTGATAGAAAGAAGGAAGCACTGTGATCGAAAGTTCATTCGATTACAGGGGTAAAATATTACTTAGTTCGATCAGAGTCCTGATCGAAAAATAATAAATTCCTGATCGAATTTTCATTCGAACAAAAAGGTAGAAGCATGTCTAAATTCAATCATGATTCCTGGTCAATTTGGCATGATTCCTGGTCGAAATTTCATCGACTAAAGTGACAGATTGTGAGCTAGTTCGATCAGGATCCTGATCGATTTTGATCAGGAATTCTGATCGATTTTGCATATTTCCTGATCGATTTTGCATATTTCCTGATCGATTTTGAGTCATAAATTAAGAATAAATCCAAAAAATAAGGATAAATTCTGAAAATTAAGGGAAAAATTCCTAGAAATTAAGGAAAAATCCCATAATTAAGGGAAAAATTCCTAGAAATTTAGGAAAAATCTCAGAATTGAGGGAAAAATTCCTAAAAAATATCAGAAACTTCCTAAAAAGAGGGGAAAAGGTAAGAAAATAATAGGGAAGTTCTAAAACAACCCTGAAGCCGTGTGCAAGGCAAATCGTTGTGAATGTTTAGGTCGTTCCACACTTTACGAAAAAATGATACCCTGTAAGGGAACAAATGAATTTAACTTCTGCGAAATCTTTTACGATTTCCCAGAAGCCGGGGGCAAATGATATGGGCCTAAATATAGCCTAGAAAAATAATTAATGTTGAATTAATTAAACCTGATATGGTCCAGTAACAAAGCCCAACTAACAAGGCCCAAAACCCTGAATATTAATTAATTTCGTAATTAATTAATAAGGGAGAAAACAGCTATTAAGATGAGTCCTAACGGGGACATACATCCTTGTAGATCAGCCTCCAAGGGACCTAATAGGACAAAGAATCGATTTCCGACTTCCTAGGACTCCAAAGTCCATTCTAATTCTGAGACTTGCCCACCAAGTCTCCTAGATCTAGTCCAATTCAAGGACTCCCAACACCTATATAAGGCGCCTCACCCCACAAATCAGAACTATATTTTTGGCTTAATTCTCTAACTCACAGAGATACGTAGGCATCTTGTAAAGGCAGAGTTAAGCTACGAAACATGAGAGCAGCCATTAAAGACCTTGAGCTCCCGAACCTTAGTAATAAATACCGCAATTAATATACCCTGAGTTTTTATCAATAACATATGGTTACTTCAGAACTTGATCAATTGTTAAGGTCTGATGCCTTAGAGAAAGCCTTATTGGAAAATTCAGATAGTAAAGATGATGAAGGTGAAGAACAATTGCAGTATTTGAATGCTTCTCCCTGGAAGAGGAGGATAGACATGCCTTTTGAATCTCTTGGAATGGAGGAATTGAACAAAGCTCATAAACGGCTCAAGCCATCTATTGAGGAAGCTCCCACTCTTGAGCTTAAACCTTTACCCGAGCATTTGAGTTATGTGTTTTTAGGTGATGCATCTACTTTGCCTGTTATTATTGCATCTGTCCTTTCAGGTAGTGCTGAGGAAAAGCCTCTGAGGATTTTGAGAGAGTTCAAATCGGCAATTGGCTGGACTATAGCAGATATCAAAAGAATCATCCCTTCTTATTACATGCATAAAATTCTGTTAGAGGAAGGTAGCAAGCCTACGGTCGAGCATCAAAGAAGACTTAATCCAATCATGAAGGAAGTAGTGAAGAAGGAAATTCTTAAGTGGCTAGATGCAGGGATCATCTACCCTATTTCTGACAGTTCATGGGTAAGCCCAGTTCAATGTGTGCCAAAGAAGGGTGGTATTACAGTGGTAGCAAATGAGAAGAATGAGCTTATTCCTACACGAACAGCCACGGGGTGGAGAGTTTGCATGGACTACAGGAAGCTGAACAAAACCACTAGGAAGGATCACTTCCCTTTGCCCTTCATTGACCAGTTGCTTGATAGATTGGATGGTCATGAATATTATTGTCTTCTGGATGGCTATTCGGGTTACAATCAGATTTATATCACTCTAGAAGATCAGGAAAAACTACATTCACTTGTCCATTTGGTACTTTCTCCTTCAGACGAGTTTCTTTTGGTCTGTGTGGTGCGCCAGCCACATTTCAGAGATGCATGATGGCCATCTTTTCTGATATAATTGGCCAGAATGTGGAGGTGTTCATGGACGACTTCTCTGTTTTTGGCGATTCTTTTGATGAATGCTTGCAAAATCTTGGACACGTTCTCTAGAGGTGTGTTGAGACCAATTTGGTTCTCAATTGGGAGAAATGTCACTTTATGGTGCGTCAGGGCATTATTCTCAGGCACAAGGTTTCTAGTTAGGGTCTAGAGGTGGAGAAGGCCAAGGTGGGGCTCATTGAGAATCTTCCTCCACCTATTTCTGTTAAGGGAATTCGCAGTTTTTTTGGTCATGCAGGTTTTTATAGGCGTTTCATCAAAGATTTCTCTAAGATTTCAAAGCCATTGTGCAGTTTGCTAGAGAAAGATGTCCCTTTCAAGTTTGATGACAAGTGCCTTGCAGCTTTTGGGACATTGAAGAATAGTTTAATCACAGCACTGGTCATAACTGCACCTGATTGGAATGAACCTTTTGAGATGATGTACGATGCAAGTGACTATGCAGTTGGAGCAGTTCTTGGACATAAGAAGAACAACATATTTCCTATGGTAAACTATGCTATTAAGACCCTAAATGGTGCTCAACTGAATTACACTACTACGGAGAAAGAACTTTTGGCTATTATCTATGGTTTTGAGAAATTTTAATCTTATCTACTTGGGACTAAGGTGACAGTTTTCACTGATCACGCTGCAATTTGATATCTCATCTCAAAGAAGGACTCTCGAAGCCTGGTTGATTAGATGGGTTCTTTTGCTTCAAGAATTTGAGCTAGAGATCAAGGACAGAAAGGGAACTGAAAATCAAGTCGCTGATCATCTCTCGCGTTTAGAGAATCCTAATGCTACTTCATTGGATGAGACATTGATAAATGAGTCTTTTCCCGACGAGCAGCTGTTTGGAGTGCAAGAAGAAGAATCGTGGTTTGCAGATATTGTGAACTACCTGGTGAATAATATCATGCCTCCCGATTTATCTTATGCTCAGAGGAAGAAGTTTCTACAAGAAGTGAAGTGGTATATGTGGGATGAACCGTTTCTTTTTCGACAAGGAGCTGACCAAATCATCAGGAGATGTATTCCTTACAGTGAAACGGGGGGGGGGGATCTTGTGAGATTGCCACTCAACTGTTTATGGAGGACATTATGGGGGAGAAAAGACAACAGCTCGTGTTCTTCAAGCAGGTTTCTTTTGGCCGACATTGTTTAAAGATGTTCACCAATTCGTTTTGAAATGTGATCGATGTCAACGTGTGGGTAATATGACTAAGAGGGATGAGATGCCTCTTAATGTGTATCCAGAAGTCGAGGTCTTCGATGTTTGGGGAATTGACTTCATGGGGCCATTTGTCTCATCTTGTAACAATCAGTATATCTTGTTGGCAGTTGATTATGTGTCGAAATGGGTTGAAGTTATGGCGTTGCCAACGAACGATACGAAAGTGGTGCTTAATTTTTTGACAAGCAGATATTCACAAGGTTTGGAACTCCAAGAGTCATAATCAGTGATGAGGGGTCGCATTTTTGCAATCGCAAGTTCACTGCTATGATGCGAAGGTATAATGTGAATCATCGCATTTCCATGGCTTATCATCCTCAGAAAAATGGTCAAGCCGAGGTATCTAACAGAGAGATCAAGCGCATTTTAGAGAAAGTTGTGTGTCCGTCGAGGAAAGATTGGTCTTTGAAGCTTGATGAAGCTGTTTGGGCGTATAGAACAGCATATAAGATTTCATTTGGAATGTCGCCGTTTTAGTTGGTCTATGGTAAGGGGTGTCATTTTCCTGTGGAGCTCGAGCATAAAGCATATTGGGCTTTGAAGAAATTGAATTTTGACTTGGATGCGGCTGGAAAGAAGAGGATGCTTCAATTGAATGAACTTGACGAGTTTCGACTTCAAGCTTATGAGAACAATAAAATGTACAAGGAGAAAGTCAAGAGGTGGCACGATCGGGGTCTAGTGCTCAAATCATTTATGTTGGGGCAACAATTTCTGTTGTTCAACTCTCGTCTCCGTCTTTTTCCTGGAAAGTTGAAGTCAAGGTGGTCAGGGCCCTTCATAATCAAAACTGTGTTTCCACATGGAGCGGTGGAAATTTTTAAGAATGATCCGGGTCAAGCATTCAAGGTAAATGGTCAGAGGTTGAAGCATTACTATGGTGACACGACAAACCACGAGGTGGTTAGTGCCGTTCTATTGTCTGTTTGAGCTCAAGGTTCTACGTCGAGCTAACGACGTAAAAGAAGCGCTTCTAGGGAGGCAACCCAAGTTTTTTGTACATTAGTAGGTAGAAGAAGCAAGAAGAAAGGGGAAAAACATAAAAAAAATCAAAAAAGGAAAAAATTCAGGGCCAACTCCAGTGACCAAGCGCGCCCGCACTGATCCAGCGCGCGACCGCGCTGTTTTTCCAGATGGTAAGCGCTCCCGCGCTAATCTAGCGCGCGCCCGCGCCGGCTTTCCTGAGAGTGAGCGCGCCCGCGCTGTCCAAGAACGCGCCCGCACCGGTTCCTTGTTCGACAAAAAAATAAAAACAGAAGAATAAAGAGAAAATAGGGATTTTTACTCAAAAATCAATTCCAACCCGATTTTTACTCTTCCACATCCCATAATTCCCTCTCTAAATCAAACTCATTATTTCCACGATTCCCACAATCAATTCCCACTTCTATTCCTTATTGAATTCTCACCTCCCCACCTATAAATACATACACTTATACACAAACTTCTCCACAACATCACAAATTCTCAAACACAAATCTCTCTCAAACACTTAACTTTAATTCTCTCTCATTCAATCTCAATGGCACCGAAGAGGCAAAGAACGCAAGTAGGAAGCAGCACCACCGATTCTTCATCTGCGGGTGGTGTGAGGCCAAGGAATTCTACTCCTGAGGCTGAAGAGGAGTACACGAGGCTTCTGTCAAAGCCTATTGCTAAGGAGCTACATTTTCTGCCATTAGGGAATGATGGTAAGTTGTTGGAGATGATTCTTGAGATGGGTTGGGTTTCTTTTTGTGAGGCTTCCGTTTCTCTGCCCATGAGTGTTGTGCAAGATTTCTATGCTAACGCCAAGGTGGAGAATAATGGCTTCATGGTGGTTCGAGAGAGGACTATGGAGTATACTGCAGAGGCTATCAGGATGGTGATTGAGCAGCCCGCGAGGAAGGTTGGTCAGGACACTTGGAACAATAAGACTCCCGAGGACTTCAACTTGGATCTGATCGTTGCGACTTTGTGTGTGCCTGAGACTCACTGGAAGTTCAAGAGGGGCACTACTGATTACTCCACGTTCCCTGCATCATGCATGAACAAATTTGCACAGGCTTGGAACTCGTTTATTTGTGCTAACATCATGCCATCTTCACATGTGCATGAAATTACTGTGGGGTGTGCTCGTCTGCTGTGGGGTATTCTTCAGGGTGATTACATTGATTTGGGGATGGTGATTTATCAAGGGATTTTGAGATTCTTGAGATGAGGTACTACAAGTGCTATTCCATATGCGTCCGTGTTGACGAAGTTGTGTGTGGCGGTTGGTGTTCATTGGCTCGCACATGAACAGCTTCAGATTCCCAGTGCTCCTATCGACTGTTCTACAATCTTGATCATCCAAGAATGGTATGGAGGGAAGCCTGATCCTAAAGGGCTTGGGTATTCATATGATCATCTGCCAGGTGGTGTGTCCATGGATCAGGCTACTGTGGGAAGATCTCAGCACACCCGTAGAGCAGCTTGGATAGCTCAGTTAGGAGAGGAGGCCGGTTCGTCGCAGCAGCAGCAGGAGACAGCAGGAGCAGACATTGGAGCTGGTTTGAGTTCGTCGCAGTATTGGCGTCTAGCTAGGAGGATGGATGCGATGCACGACATCCATAGTCGATATGCACACGATCTCACCCAGGAACTTGGGACTGCATTTAGAGCCACCTGGGTTGACATCCAGTGGCCAGTTTTTGGTGAGGATTCCGTGTATCCGCCTCTTGACACATCTGACACTCCACCTGTTGAGGGTGATAATTCTGATTCGCAGTAGGTATGCCTGAATTCCTTACTATTACCTTCACTGAGGACAGTGAATATTTTAAGTTTGGGGGTAGTAGTTGAAGAAATATGTTTGTGTGTGAGTCACATATAGTTGCATGTTCATGATAGTTTAGTTCATATAGTTTGCATATTTTTCCATATTTTTTTTATTTTTGGTAGGTTTTAGGATATTTTGTTCATATAGTTTTCATGCATTTGCATGCTAGAGACACTTGTATTTCACTAAGTCTTATAGGTTGCTAGAGTGCTAGATCATGGTCACGGTTTGTTTGTTTATCGAGGTGTAATCATTTGTTTATATTTAGAATTTAGGATATTCACTTAATAATAAAAGACATGGATATTTAAAAATTGGAGAAAATTGGATTTCATTGCTAGTCGTGTGGCTAGGTGTCAAATGGCTAGTAGCTGGCTCATATTTTTATAAGTAGTCTAGGGTTGAATGAGATGGAGCGAAAGGCACTCATTCAGAAATTCGTTGAAAAAAAAAAGAAAAAAAAGAGAAAGAATAAGAATAAGTGTTATGTATAATTGATCACGAGTGGGCTCTTTAGTACTCGATTTATTAAGTTCTTAGGAGAATTTGTGCCTAGTGACCTAAGGCTTTTATAGTCTGGGATCCGGTAACCTAAAACTCGCTATATGGGTACTATTGTATAAGTCTTTTGTGCACCTCACTCATTGCACGATCAAATAAGCATGCTTGTGTTGTTTTATTGTGAATAAAAGCGTGAGTCCATGTTAAACTCTGATATAAGAATTGAAGTGTTATAAATTATTTTAAGTCTAGCTTTTATTCTATTTTTAAACTTGCGATTGTTTTGATAAGTAGTGAGTCATGATTGTCGATCTAGTTGCGGTAGTATCTCTGTAAGCAGTTACACACGCACGTCTTTAACTTGTAGGTTGATTTGTGAGCTTTGATTGATCTTTATGTGAATAACTGCATTTGCTGAGGTGTTGCTTGTTGATTGGTTTAGTTAATCTATGGGGATCTTTGCATTCATTTAGTTGCATTCATGCATTTTTATTTCTTGTTCTTTGAGTCTGTTTATGCTTGAGGACAAGCATCGATTCAAGTTTGGGGGTATGTTGAGTGGCATTTATGACACTTTATAATTCTCTAATAAGCTTTGAATTGATGCGTTTGTACTCAAGTTGTTAAGTGTTTTAACGTGTTTTCTAGTGTTTTTGCATTCCGGGCAATATCTAGGTAATCAGGTGAATTAGTATTGTTATGGTGCTAATTTGGTGTCAAGGTGGTGTTGGAATAAAAGCTCGTTGAAAGCCGACTCAAATATGCAAGAAAATTGAAGAAGTTAATTTCTGGCAGAAGCCCAGCGCGCCCGCGCTGATCAAGTGCGCGGCCGTGCCCGAAGTTCAGAAAGCCAGCGCGCCCGCGCTAATCAAGCGCGCGCCTGCGCGAATCAAGCGCGCGCCCGCGCCAGGTTGGGAAGCAGAATTTTGATTCTACTCTAAATCGAATTGGAAGACTTCTCTGCTGATTAGGGCTGCTATATAAATAACTTTTGGTCATTTCTAATAATATATCAAGCCAGAGACATATCAAGGAGAGCCGTAAGATGACCGTTTTAGCACGATTCAACGAAGACAGAGAAGATCTTGTTTTTGCTTGTGAATCTTTGTTCTATGTTGTAACTTGGATGCTAGTTTTCTTATTTGTGAACCTTAATCTTGTTTTGTACTTGGTTTTATTTATTCATTATAAAGACTACATTTGTTATACCCATGCTTTCATCAGAACCCACATTGATGATGGGTACGATTATGGGCTAATCGTTATTGCGGGGTTCTAGAGGATTTATTTATTGATTTCTTTAGTTAAATTGTTTCGATACCTTAGTATGTGGTGATTGTATGATAGCCTAGTGTTGGTTGTGCCTATTCGTCTTATGAGCGTCGCGAACTTATAATATAGTGTGTTAATTCTTAATGAAGCGAAAGTAAATTTAAGGATTTTAGAACTTGCCATGCTAGCATAGGTTCATGTATTTGTTATACATGATTCCTAGGTAATTTTAACCATCTTACTTGCCCTATGTAATTAAGATAGATAACTTGTGCTTAAACCTTTATGTTGTCAAATTCTATAGACATATAGGGTCTCAATATAATTGGTGTCTATTCAGCTTCTATCTCTTTTGTGGATGTCTGGTAGTATGGTATTTGCGCAATGAAAGTTGGCTTTTATCAGTTTTGTGTTATCAGATTAGTGTTATCACCATTGCATGCTAAGGTTAAGAATAATAAGGCTATTGAATGAAGTATTTACTGAAGTTAGAATCCCATATTTGTCATATATATTAATTCAGTCAATCTTATTCTCTTAGTTATAATTGTTAGTTTAATTCTTAGTTATAAACAATCTCTATTTGTTAACGTCTTAGTATTGAATAATAACCATACATTGTTGCTTAAGTGCATAGATTAATTATTTAACCAAAGCCAGTCTCTGTGGGAATGAACTAGAAAAGATTCTATACTACTTGTAAACTCGTATACTTGCGTGTATTATTAGCGCGTATTTAGCGACTAACATTAAACACTGCAATTCTAGAGAAGAGTACACAAGAACCTGGGTGTGAAAGTCATCCATCAACTCCTGATTCTCCAGCCATACAAGAACCATTGCATCAAGTTGCAATGAAGGCTTCACTCCTGCTGCAGTGACACTGGTAATAGATGCTGGAGGTGGAATTCACCCATCACCACCATCTACTGATATCTTATTAGTCCATCCACGGAATGTCTGCACAGAATCTGAATCTTCAGAGGTATAAATACTGATTTGACTTTATCAGTATTAACTTTAAATACTGATTTTGTCTGATCAGCATTTATTTTTCATATTATAAATCTCGTTGGTATGATTATATCTAGACCTTATTTAAGGACTACTTCTAGTTGTATGACCACATACCACCTTTCTTTAGCCACCTCTTATTTCTGTTGGACTATATATTTATCTGAGCTTTTTTTGTGCGTTGTGTGAAAAGATTTATAAAAAACAGAATTAAAGAGAGGCAGGATCCTTCCTGGTAAAGGGGAAGTAGATGAGAGTCAGGAATTAGTAATCCTTGTGAGGAAACTCTAACCATTGAAAGTTATGAGCTGTGTGGTATGAGAAGTAGTGGGACTACTTTCAAAAAACATGGAGATTCGGTGTTACTTGTTATATTTTGCAGGTGCACAGAATATAAAAGAAACAGCTGCTGAACAATAGATTGTTGACCCTCGGTTAAACTCTGATGTACCAAGTGCTGATAATCTCCCTGAAGGTCTAAGTACTGATACTTTCCAACAGTTCATTCATTCTACTATTCCATCACCTGAAATTCTCCCTATTGTTGTTGAAGATGTAGTAGCATAATAGTCCATTCATAAAGATCTATTCACCACAGGATTACCATAACACTCCACGGTAACTAGGGTTCTGGAAGTAAATTCTGATGCTCCAGTTCATCTATCTATAATTCTTAAAGATGTGGAGTTAACTGCTGATGGTATGGAAGTTTCTGAAGCAGCTGGATCACATACAGCTCCAATTTCTGATTATATCTTCAATGCTGAAGCTAGAGATGAAGTTCAGCAGATAGTTCAATATTCAGTTGTTAATGAAGGATTTGTCCATGAGACAGAATCTAATGATGGTGAAGAAGACTTTAAATGCTATTAAAGATCCTGAGGATGATCTATTCTTCCCTGAAGATATGCCTAAACATGTGAGGCAACAAAAGCTGAAAGAGTTAGATGCTAAAAAGGACTAGGATTTCTTTGATAATGTCTGGAACAAGAAATGGAAGGATATTAACTATCCTATCTCAAAGGCTTATGTTGTCAATCATCTAGATACAGCTGAGAAGACCATTTAGAATCCTGATATGCTTAATCATCTGAAAGCATCTACTCTATTGGTCAGATATTTGCATGCATCTACTCTATTGGTCAGATCTTTGCATACTCCTCAAAAGCCACCACTTCTCAAATAAATCAAATCAAAGAATATTTCCTAGCTAGAAAGCTGACTACTCATCAAGAGATATAAAAATAGCTTGGACCAATTCTTGAAAGATAGACTCAGATTGAAGCCAATCAGGCAAGATTGGAAGCTAAACAAGAGCAAATGTCGAGACAACTTGATGAGGTTCAAAATTCAATAGAGCTGATTCTTTATCTACTTATTGGAGATGATGCCAAAAAGTGGGAGAAGATTGTAAATCTAAATGCAAACAGCTGACTTTGAAAGGAGCTAATGACATAAATCCTGATGGAGGAGATAAGGGAGGAAGGAATGAGATTAAGAAAAGGAGAGGTGAGGTGAAGATCTAGTTAGGACTAGTGGTTCATCAAAAGTTACTAGAACTCAATCTAGACAACGTGGAGGAAGTAGGAAAAGTGAAAGAATAATTCAACAATTAAAAGAACTGACTGTGACTACAACTACTCAACAAACTCTGAAAGTCACAACTGCTGATAATGACCAAGGAATTTTGGAGATAGAAGCTGGTGCAGAAGCAAGTCAGTATCCTCAAACTCTGAAAGTAAAAGGTAGGAAGACAACTATGTTCTACAAGGACCCAGAGATTCAAGCATTTGACTCTTAGGTGATTAGAAGAATATTTGAGAAAGAAAACCCAGGAGTTGAACTAGAACAACTTAGGCAAATGGAGGAAGAATTCAAATCTATGAGGACAACAAATACTGATGCTATAATCTCTCGAGATCCTTATGAATTGATCCTTCTAACAGACCAACCAAAGGGGTAGTCATAAGGGAGGTAAGTCAAGCAGATGCTAAAAAATCTCTTATGTCTCAAGAAATCTTAAATGCTGATATGAGTCATAAGGGGAAGGAGAAGATAGAAGAGAAGTCCAAGCCTCCAAAGCCTAAAGCCAAAGCTATTGTTAAGAAGAAATTGGTATCTAAGACATCTAAACATCAAATACAGATAGATCCAGTCTATATAGTAGCTCAAGCTTTTGATACTGAAGAAAGAGTTGAAGAAAAAGAAGTCAGTCAAGCTCATCAAAGAAGGAATATTCATTGAGTTGACTGGGCTAAAAAACTAAAGTTAACCTCTGACATTGCTCAAGTTAACGAAGAAACAAATGTTATTGTTCAACCAATCACAACCTCTGATACTGCTCATGTTGTTGATTTTTCAAACCCAATTCAAGCTGAGTTATCAAATCCTGATTCTGAAAACATAAACTCTGATAAGCCATAACTTACTTTTGAAGAAAAGAGAAAGTTACTATAGGGAAACAAGAAACTTGCACCTAAAAGAGATCCTTCTGAAATATTAAAGAAGATTTACAGTGGAAGTTCTCATGCTAGAAAACCAGGAATCACAAGTGGTCTGGGAAGGTTAAATGCTGATCCATTTATAGGTGATGCTTTAATTTTAAGAAAGCATGCTAATCTGACAGAAATTGGAGATAATGTAATGCTTGAAAACTTATAGAAGATCATATCAGTACAAATTGTTATTGATCTTGTTGGAGAGAATGATTTATTTTCTGCAGTCTGGGAAAAGATTAAGGTTGACTCAAGAATAGTTGAGAGACAAATCATGGCAGGAATTAGAACTTATTGCTACAATACTTAAGATAACCAATCTTGTAACTGCCAGAGGGTCTGCATTTATAAAGAACCTGATACAGTTGAAGCAGAGATGAATGCCTTACAAATCTAACTACATTCCAAAGTATATTGATCAAACTGAATGTGTTGTTGATATATTGAGTGGCATTTATGACACATTATAATGCTCTAATAAGCTTTGAATTGATGCATTTGTACTCAAGTTGTTAAGTGTTTTAACGTGTTTTCTAGTGTTTTTGCATTTCAGGCATTATCTAGGTAATCAGGTGAAATATCATTGTTTTTCTGCTAATTTGGTGTCAAGGTGGTGTTGGAATAAAAGCTCATTGAAATCCGGCTCAAATATGCAAGAAAAATTGAAGAAGTTAATTTTTGGTAGATGTCCAGGGTGCCGGCGCTAATCAAGCGCGCGCCCGCACCCGAAGTTCAGAAAGCCAGCGCGCCCGCGCTGATCAAGTGTGCGGCCGTGCCAGGTCGGGATGAAGAATTCTGATTCCACTCTAAATTGAATTGGAAGACTTCTCTGCTGATTAGGGATGCTATATAAATAACTTTAGGTCATTTTTAATAATATATCAAGCCAGAGACATATCATGGAGAGCCGTAAGAAGACCGTTTTAGCACAATTCAACGGAGACGAAAAGAACTTGTTTTTACTTGTGAATCTTTGTTCTAAGTTGTAACTTGGATGCTAGTTTTCTTATTTGTGAACCTTAAACTTGTTTTGTACTTATTTTTATTTATTCGTTATAAAGACTACATTTATTATACCATGCTTTCATCGGAACCCACGTTGATGATGAGTCTGATTATGGGCTAATCGTTATCGTGGGGTTCTAACGGATTTATTTATAGATTTCTTTAGTTAATTTATTTTGATGCCTTAGTATGTGGTGATTGTATGATAACCTAGTATTGGTTATGCGTATTCGTCTTATGAGCGTCGCGAACTTATAAGATAGTGTGTTAATTCTTAATGAAGCAAAAGTGAATTTAAGGATTTAGAACTTGCCATGCTAGCATAGGTTCATGTATTTGTTATGCATGATTCCTAGGTAATTTTAACCATCTTACTTGCCCTATGTAATCAAGATAGATAACTTGTGCTTACACCTTTATCTTGTCAAAATCTATAAACATATAGGGTCTCAATATAATTGGTGTCTATTTAGATTCTATCTCTTTGTGGATGTCTGGTAATATGGTATTCGTGCAACGAAATTTGTCTTTTATCAGTTTCATGTTTTCTGATTAGTGTCATCACCATTGAATGCTATGGTTAAGAATAATATGGCTATTGAATGAAGTATTTAATGAAGTTAGAATCCCATCTTTGTCATATATATTAATTCAGTCGATCTTATTCTCTTAGTTATAATTGTTAGTTGAATTCTTAGTTATAAACAACCTCTATTTGTTATCGTCTTAGCATTGAATAATAACCATACATTGTTGCTTAAGTGCATAGATTAATTAGTTAAACAAATCCAGTCTATGTGGGAACGAACTAGAAAAGATTCTATACTACTTGCGAACTCGTAAGAGAACACTGGATAAAGCCGAGGAAGAAGTTGTGGTAGTTCGAAGGGAAGTTTTTAAAGAAGAAAAGAAGGTAGAAAAAGAAGAGAAAGTCGAGGAACCAGCTTTAGTAATGATGGGTGAGCAAGCAGAAAATCCTAAGGCTTTGATGGACTATTCTCAGCCTAAGATCAATGACATTCAGTCAAGCATCAACAGGCCAGCCATCAGGGCTAACACTTTTGAAATTAAGTCAAGCACGATTCAGATGATACAGAACTCAGTTCAGTTTGGGGGTTCTCCTACTGAAGACCCCAACATGCACATCAGGGATTTCATCGAGATCTGCAACACTTTCAAGTTCAATGATGTGACTGAAGATGCTATCAAACTGCGACTCTTCCCATTCTCTTTGATAGACAAAGCTAAGTGTTGGTTACATTCTCTACCAGTAGGGTCTATCACCATTTGGGAAGATCTTATTCAAATTTTTCTCACTAAATTCTTCCCTATGGCGTAGACTTTTGCAATCAGGAATGCTCTTACTCAGTTTTCTCAGCAAACTGGAGAGCAAACTGGAGAATCTCTGTGTGAGGCTTGGGATCGATATAAGGAGATGCTAAGGAAGTGTAACGCCCTCCAGACCCGGGGTATAAGTTTAGGGGTTACTAGCTAATCACCAAAAATGTATAATATGATTAACAAATAATAAAGAAATAAATCTAAACCCCTTTAACACTAACCATGATCTTTTTAGGTTGAAGTATGAAAACAAGAACCACTAACTACTTTATTACAACCCAAATTCAAAATCTTATAAACTCTCTTTATTACAAACCATTGTCTAACAAGTTTTGAACTAATTTCATCTTTTATTCAAACACACACACTAACTATCTACACTCCACCTATTCGGGCAACTCAAAGCTTTCTTCCTGGATTGGGATCAACACCTTGGGTATGAGAGGATCCCGAGGCTTGACCCGCTTCTTTACCACTCGAGTCCTGATGGGTTTCATATTCTTTCTTAACTGAAAACAATAAGGTGAATAACAACAAAAAGGGTGAGCCAAAAATTGCTCAACAAGTCCGCAAAATATAAACAGTGTTAAAGCAGTATAAATGAATCGGTAACCCGGGTATATCTGCAAAGATAAAACCCCGCGAGAATAGAAGAAAGGCCATTACTAGCGAGTACAAACGAACTAAACTGGACACAAGTTCGCATTTATACCCTGTTGGTCACCCAGGATACAGTGCAGATCTATATCCCACTATATAGATCCCGTCGGGCACCCATGCACTACGGCCCATCTCAAGCATCCGATTATGTCCCGGTTCTTAGGATTAAGTAAACTTAATCCCCAAAAGTATCATTATCCAGTCCATGGAGTAGCTACCGGAATAATCGTTATGCTTTGACATATTCTAATCACCAGAATATATCAATATTTGTGAGTAACAATTGGAATATGAACAATGAATTCAAATGAAAAGGAGAAATCAAGAATCGAAATGAAATATGAACAAGGGAATCAAAAGAGTGCAAGCGTGATAAGAATTTGATGCAATATGACTATTCTGAAATTAGAATGGGGGAAAAAACTTGTCTTCTGCGTGACTCACTGCAATTATGTCACCTTTGTCTATCACTGACTCAACCTGCCTTGTTGGCCTAGCTTCTGTTAGAGAAAAAGAGTGGTTTAGTCAGTTCGTACTTCAATTGCGTCTTAAACCGACTTCATATCGTTCCAATTGTCTACCCATGCGCTTATGACTGACTCGTATATTATATATTAACAAGTAAGACTCGATTAACCACATAATACACATAAGCACATAAGCAGAGAATCATTTTTATAGTTAAAATAATTTTTAGAATCAAAATCGACTCGCTGATCGCTCAACTGATCATTATCTGACTCGTTTCCTATTTTTCGGAATTTTTCGAACTCGTATCGGCACCAAATTCAACTGATAATCAAGGAAATAACAAAGTCAGCTAATTTCTAGAAGAAATAGGCTTTAATATTATTTTTAATGAAACTAATTCATTTTTCTGAGTCAAAGGGCTATCGTTTCGCTCGAATCGGACTACTGGTCTAATTAATATCAATTAAACACGGATAATTCAATTTAATATTCAATATAAATAATTATTACTATTTTTTAAACCCTAAAATAATTTTTAAATAATTGTTTAAGAAAAATCAGAATTAAAAATGATTTTTCTATAATTTTTGGAATTAAAATGAATTTATTATGATTTATTGAAAATTATTTGATTAATTATCAAAATAATTAATCATTTTAAATAATAAATAATTAGTAACTAATTGAGAAAATAATTAAATCTGATTTTTAGAAAATATTTCAGAATTATTTATAATATAAATTAATTAATTAAATAATTAATAAATCAATTTATAAAATAAATAAAACTAATTTTATTATTAAAATAAAATAAAAATAAAATTAATTCTCAGAAACATCTGTCAGAAAATTACTTCTAACAGAAACGGATCAAAACCGGGTTGGAAACCGGGTTCTAATTCTGGTTGGCAAGAACAGAAACGGGTCGCCGGCCGGTCTAAACTCCGGCGACGTTGCCCAGTTTCCGACGAGCTCAATTCAGACAGCTCTGATTGTTATTCAACCCTGTTCTCATAGGGTTTTTAATCCTTAATCATGCAGAAATCCAATCCCCATAGCTACAGGTTCAGACGATATCTGTATCCTCTTCTCCGATCAAACTCGAAGAACGCCGATGAAAGTCGCGGCGGTTTCCGGTGACCAGAACCCAGAACTCAACCAAACCAATTGCAAAATACTCCTTACTTCGCTATGATGCTAACCCAGCCCACCAAAACGTCAAACAATCATTCCGGTGATCGGAAAATCAAAATCGTCGTTTAAGGCGGCGATTTTCCGGCGAACCTCAAACGTAAACCAAAATCAACGAAACCGGTCTCAATCGATCACAAATTTCACGATCTACAACTCTATATCATTTAATTGAATCAAAAGAGTCTCAAATTAAAAGACCTGAAATTAAATTAAAACCCTATCAATCGAACTACGATATATAGCTATCGTTTGTAAAATTAACTATCATAAATCCAACATAAATCATCAAACAAAGCCATATCCAGCATCAATTTCAACAGATAACCCTAAAATCGAAAAGTACCAATTCGAGCATAAACCCTAGAATCACAAATTGAAAATCTAAACATCAGAACATGCAATTGATTGCATAAACCGAAAGAACAACTCAACACCATCGATTTGAGTACTTACATGATACGATTTGGTGTTCAGAAACGTTCAAAATCACTGATTGATTCCTGACCCGAATTCCGACCCGACTTGTTCTTCAGAGAATATCCAGAAATTTTACAGAATTTTTATGATTAATTAATTATAATTAAATAATTATTAGGCTATTTATAGTAGTAAAATTAATACTCCTAATTAAAATTAAAGCCCTAATTCTACACTTTTTAAATTAATAAGCCCCTAATTTTATAATTTTTTAGTATTAAAATTTAATTTATAAATATTTTATATGTACAATATATATGCCAAAATTTTCCAAAAATTGTGAATAATGCAAAAATACAAAGAAATGGTATAAATGAAAGTCCTATAATTTTATAAAAATAAAAATGTGATTTTTGTGGGGTTTTTAACACCTAATGGGGCCCAGAAAAATCATTTTTCGCAACATGACAAAATTTATAAAATAACTAGATGTTCAGAATATTGCGATGGTAAAAGCCGTTTGATGAAAAATAAGGCCCATTGTTTTATTTGAAATACCTGCTTTAAAATCATGGTTCGGTTCATAAATCTTTTGAAATGCAAGCTATAATTGAAAAATAAAATATCTGGAAAATATCTTAAAAATACCGGGTCGACACAGAATACACGTAACACATAGCAATTAGGGTTTGACAGTTAATTCCACATAAATGACACATTAACACATATAATTTATTATAAATATGATATAATACAGATGTAAATTTCCCAGACGTTACAGGAAGTGCCCACACCATGGCATGCCTGATTGGATGATTATTAACTTCTTCTACAATGGATTGGGTGCTACTTCTAGACCCATGCTTGATGCAGCATCAGGAGGAGCCTTGTGGGCTATAAGCTACGATGAATCTTATTAACTTATTGAACTGATGGCTGCTAATGAGTACCAGAATCCTTCCCAGAGACTGACTCAGGGAAAGGTAGCAGGAATTCTGGAGTTAGATGCAGCAAATGTTATAACTGCCCAACTTAAAGCTTTGACGATGAAGGTAGACACTTTGGCTAATAATGGGGTTAATCAAATTGCTAGTTTCTGTGAGCTTTGCGCTGGTGCCCATGAGACTGATCAGTGCGCAATTTCTAGTGAATCAGCTCAGTTTGTGAGCAACTTCCAGCGTTCACAGCAACCTGTGCCAGCCACTTATCATCCCAACAACCGCAATCATCCTAATTTCAGTTGGAGCAACACTCAGAATGCGGTTTAACAGCCTTATCAGCAGTATCCAGCTAAACAGTTCAACCCCCCTGGTTTTCAGCAACCGTAATATGCACCAAGACAACAACTCCAACGGCAACAAGCCAATGAAAAATATGAATTATAGGAGTTGAAGCTTATGTGCAAGAGTCAAGCCGTTTGTATCAAGACCTTGGAAAATCAAATTAGGCAAATTGCCAATGCCTTGCTTAATCGTCAGCCTGGTACACTACCTAGTGACACTGAAGTGCCAGGAAAGAGGGAAGCTAAGGAGAAGGTAAATGCAATCACTTTACGGTCTGGAAAGGTTGCGAATCTCCAACAAATTCAAGTGTTGACTGAAGAAGCTGAGGCTGAGAAAGAAGTAGATTAACAGGAAGTAGAAGTGGAACCAGACTACTGTTGAGCACACTCCTCCTGAGGGTAATACAGGGGAGAAATAGATATATCTTCCACCGCATTTTCCTAAGCTGCTGCAGAAGAAAAAGCTGGACAAGCAATTTGAGAAGTTTCTGGAGGTGTTCAAGAAACTTCATATCAACATACCTTTCACTGACGCTCTTGAGCAGATGCCTAGTTATGCAAAGTTTATGAAAGGTATTCTCTCTCGGAAAGTGAAGCTAGATGATTTAGAGACTGTCGCTCTCACGGAGGAATGCAGTGCTGTGCTGCAACAGAAGTTGCCCCCGAAGCTTAAAGATCCAGGAAGTTTCACTATTCCATGTACAATTGGAAAAGTGTCTTTTGACAGATGCTTATGTGACTTGGGAGCCAGCATCAACCTAATGCCCTTGTCAATCTTCAAGCAATTGGACTTACCTGATTCAAAACCGACTTATATGACTGTGTAGTTGGTCGACCGTTCCATTACATATCCGCGAGGTGTTGTAGAAGATGTCTTGGTCAAGGTGGATAAACTCATCTTCCCTGTTGATTTTGTAATTCTTTATTTCGAGGAGATAATAAGATTCCCATAATATTGGGAAGACCTTTCTTGGCGACTGGCCAAACCTTGATAGATGTGTAGAAGGGTGAGCTCACAATGCGAGTGCTGGATCAAGATGTAACTTTTAATGTGTTCAATGCTATGAAGTTTCCTATGGAAAATGAGGAATGCCTAAAAGTGGAGTTGGGTGATTCTGTGGTCACTTCATAACTTGATCAATTGCTAAGGTCTGATGCTTTAGAGAAAGCCTTATTGGGAAATTCAAATAGTGAAGATGACGAAGGTGAAGAATAATTGCAGTATTTGAATGCTTCTCCCTGGAAGAGGAGGATAGATATGCTTTTTGAATCACTTAGAATGGAGGAATTGAATAAAGCTCCTAAACGCCTCGAGCCATCTATTGAGGAAGCTCCCACTCTTGAGCTTAAGCCTTTACCCGAGCATTTGAGGTATGCGTTTTTAGGTGATGCATCTACTTTGCCTGTTATTATTATATCTGACCTTTCAGGTAGTGATGAGGAAAAGCTTCTGAGGATTCTGAGAGACTTTAAATCGGCAATTGGCTGGACTATAGCAGATATCAAGGGAATCAACCCTTCTTATTGCATGCATAAAATTCTGCTAGACGAAGTGTAATACCCCCAAATCCGGGGTCGGGGATCTGGGTGTTCACGAGTTCAATTTTCCTTAATAACATTCAATCTTAGTAAACAACCAACTACTGCGTACTGTGACCCCACAATACAGACACACACCACAAGTTATAGTCTCAGAGATGAATACCAAAAATAACACAAGTCATTTTATTCCACAATTATAAGTCATTACACCTCAAAAGGGTTTCTGAATAAATTTACATATTCTTTGCCATTATTACAATTCGTAAATATAAATAAGTCTAGTACATCAAAATTTAAAAGCCTAGCCTATTGGTAGTTCCTACCTCAGTTACAGCGGCATCAACGCCTACAGGAACGTTTCATATTCGCTCATAAATTGGGAGCTTGGTCCTGTTCATCTTGTCTTTCTGTTGTTGTGTGATTAAAGAAGAAAGAAAGGATGAGCAACAAGCCCACCGAAATAATATGTATAATAATTTACAATATATGAGTATTCTCATAGTACTCATGAAAGTCTTGGTCAAGAAGAAATGAACCAAGTTTGATATCTTAATGCGACCAAGTCACAAAATATTCAGTATATATGTATATATACTTTTCAAAATCTTATAAATCCTCTTCCATGTGTAATATACACAGAGTTCCAGTTTATAACTGTATAAAATATCGTTGCAAGGTGATCTCATATATCTAACCTTGTCTCAATGTTTTTCTGAAAATCTCTTTCATGCATAAGATAATCATTTACTAGATATAAGTTGAAAAGATGAAGTTAAAAGATACTTCAATTTACTTATATATTTTCCAAATACTACTTGAACTACCACCGTTCAAGCTATAATCAGTTTCAAAAGTTCATCACATAGATGGGACTGCAAGATAAGACTTGAATAGATTCAGTCTTCGAAATATCATTTAAAAGAAATGAAGTTACGAGATACTTCATTAAGTCCCGATATATATATACACCTATATATATATATATCTCATACACTCCTTGAAAACCTCTGTTATGAAAATTATAAATAGAGTTACAATATCCAATGAATTTGGAAAGGAGAAAACCTTGGCATAAACCTGATATCTTGCTGATCAGGCAAGTTACCAATTAAGTCACCTTTTATACTAGTAGATGGATGAATTCCCCACTGGTCATCACCCTGGCCGTATTAGGACCTTATGTTGGACTGCCACTCAGCCACTTACGCTTTGATGGACTCCCACTGAGCCACTTACGCTTTGATGGACTCCCACTGAGCCCATGTCGCTTATGCCGACGCATTTCGATTGGGCTTACTCCCGAATGTTGGGCAAGTAATCAACTCTTTTATCAAATTAGCAACTTTGTTGCGCCAAAAATACACCACGGAGCCGGATCCCTTGGGTTTTGAGCGAGTATTTAAATCTCCTTCTAAAGGAAGATCTTAAATTTGAAAATGAGTTTTGGAATCCGCTCTAACTTTAAAATCATTTTGAAGACTCGAAAACATTTTTGAAAATGTTTGAAGTAAGGATGATTTAATAGAATAAATCAGTTACAAAATAATCGAAGAATATCTGAATATTATTCTTTAAATAATATTCCAATAAAGAATATCTTTTATAAAAATAAATCCAGTAAAAGTTTTTGGAAATAATACTTGAAACGAATAATAATTATCGAAATATATACTTATACGAAAGTAAAATCTTTATTTGAATAATCGAAAATAATGTTGGATTATTATTCAAAACTATCAAATATATATATATATATATATATATATATATATATATATATATATATTATACTCGGGAACATCGACTCCCGGTTTAGAAAAATGTTCACCTTCGGGTGCCCTATACTAAGGGTATACGAAACTACTGCTTATCTCTAGCATATGTATTATGCAATTTATAAGCATTTGAATTGATAATAGAATATCAAGATTTCACAACATGTATATATATACCATATCAACATGCTCCAATATATCGCAAGGTTTGCTAATAACAGTCATGCACTTATCTCAAGATAATGCATCAATATATGTACATCACAACAACAGTATAACGGGTAAAAAACTTGCCTGAGAGTACGGGGGTAGTCGGTGGTCTAAAATCGCTCTGGTAACCTTCCTTGGAGAGTGAGTAATGCTTAACAAACCTTAGATGATCCTTAACTAGCCTCATAATGATTAAAACCTCAAAATAAAATCAAGAACACAAAGTTAATTCTTAAAACACTATTCCCCTGAACTGTAAAATGTTAAACACGGGTATGGAAATCAAGAAGGTGAGGATAGTGGTTACCCTAATTATGTAGAGCTTCTCGAGGGCTTCAATTTTATAGGTAGAACACGCAAAACGGCCAAGGGAAACTCAAGATACAAGCATTTTATCTTCCTCCATTTTCATTCCTTTCTCCTCTCGGATTTCTTGAAAAAAGATGGGGGGGAGAGCTTGCTAAAAAGGGGGAAGAGAGTATTTTGACTTTTCTTGGTTGATTGTATGGTGAGAAATGAAGTGTGGTTGATATTTGTGTGGTTAATGGCTTGATTAAGTGAGTGGATGATAATTAAGCTTGGTGTCACAATGATGGCCTCATTTCTTTGCCACTTGTCCATGTTTGATCGTGGAAGCATCCTTGGCTTACTCCTTGCCTATGTGTTTGATTTATAGCCTTGATCTTTGCACTAATCTCTCTTGCATTTCTTAATCGCTTAATGGTTATACGATTCGCTTATCGTTCGTTCTCATTGGTCGTTCGAGGAAATGTATCCGTGATTTTATTACTTGGGTTCCCCTAACCTTTATCAATATTTTATATTCCTTTTATGATCATCTCTTATAATCCTTGAATTTAAATCTTTTTAATCATATTACCTTATACTCAATTCTTTCGGTATCTGGTGGATTTTCGAGAAAACCAAAGTTTTCGAATCCGAATTCTGACGACCTTTACATACACTCATTTACTTTATGGAATACTAAAATGATCTTAGAATTTCCATAACAGTACTCCTATATAGCATGGTCTGATAATTTTCCTTAATCAGCATCATCAACAAAAGTTACTATTCATTAGTGTTTCAAAATTTTCAAAAATTGTGGTTATTACAGGAAGGTAGCAAGCCTACGGTCGAGCAGAAAAGAAGACTTAATCCAATCATGAAGGAAGTAGTGAAGAAGGAAATTGTTAAGTGG
This sequence comes from Apium graveolens, assembly GCF_009905375.1. Classification (NCBI taxonomy): domain Eukaryota; kingdom Viridiplantae; phylum Streptophyta; class Magnoliopsida; order Apiales; family Apiaceae; genus Apium; species Apium graveolens. The sequence goes on from NC_133650.1 coordinate 148,275,626, forward strand.
CTAGATACAGGGATCATCTACCCTATTTCTGACAGTTCATGGGTAAGCCCGGTTCAATGTGTGCCAAGAAGGGTGGTATTACTGTGGTAGCCCTTTGCCCTTCATTGACCAGATTCTTGATAGATTGGCTGGTCATGAATATTATTGTCTTCTGGATGGCTATTCGGGTTACAATCAGATTTGTATCGCTCTAGAAGATCAGGAAAAATCTACCTTCACTTGTCCATTTGGTACTTTCTCCTTCAGACGAGTTTCTTTGGGTCTGTGTGGTGCACCACCCACATTTCATAGATGCATGATGGCCATCTTTTCTGATATAATTGGCCAGAATGTGGAGGTGTTCATGGACGACTTCTCTGTTTTTCGCGATTCTTTTGATATGTGCTTGCAAAATCTTGGACACGTTCTCAAGAGGTGTGTTGAGACCAATCTGGTTCTCAATTGGGAGAAATGTTACTTTATGGTACGTCAGGGCAATATTCTCGGGCACAAGGTTTCTAGTAAGGGTCTAGAGGTGGACAAGGCCAAGGTGGGGGTCATTGAGAATCTTCCTCCACCTATTTATGTTAGGGGAATTCGTAGTTTTCTTGGTCATGCGGGTTTCCATAGGCGTTTCATCAAAGATTTCTCTAAGATTTCAAAGCCATTGTGCAGTTTTATAGAGAAAGATGTCCCTTTCAAGTTTGATGACGAGTGCCTTGTAGCTTTTGAGATATTGAAGAAGAGTTTAATCACAGCATCGGTCAGAACTGCACCTGATTGGAATGAACCTTTTGAGCTGATGTGCGATGCAAGTGACTATGCATTTGGAGCAGTTCTTGGACAGAGGAAGAACAACATATTTCATGTGGTCTACTATGCTAGTAAGACCCTAAATGGTGCTCAACTGAATTACACTACTACGGAGAAAGAACTTTTGGCTATTGTCTATGGTTTTAAGATATTTCGATCTTATCTACTTGGGACTAAGGTGACAGTTTACACTGATCACGCTGCAATTCGATATCTCGTTTCAAAGAAGGACTCGAAGCCTAGATTGAATAGATGGGTTCTTTTGCTTCAAGAATTTGAACTAGAGATCAAGGATAGAAAGGGAACTGAAAATCAAGTCGCTGATCATCTCTGACGTTTAGAGAATCCTAATGCTACTTCATTGGATAAGACATTGTTAAATGAGTCTTTTCCCGATGAGCAGCTGTTTGGAGTGCAATAAGAAGAACCGTGGTTTGCAAACATTGTGAACTACCTTGTGAGCAATATCATGCCTCCCGACTTATCTTATGCTCAAAGAAAGAAGTTTCTACATGAAGTGAAGTGGTATATATGGGATGAGCCGTTTCTTTTTCGACAAGGAGCTGACCAAATCATCAGGAGATGTATTCCTTATAGCGAAACGGGGGGGATCTTGCGAGATTACCACTCAATTGTTTATGGAGGACATTATGGGGGAGAAAAGACAACAGCTCGTGTTCTTTAAGCAGGTTTCTTTTGGCCGACATTATTTAAAGATGCTCACCAGTTTGTTTTGAAATGTGATTGATGTCAACGTGTGGGTAATATGACTAAGAGGGATGAGATGCCTCTTAATGTGCTTCTAGAGGTCGAGGTCTTCGATGTTTCGGGAATTGACTTCATGGGGCCATTTGTCTCATCTTATAACAATCAGTATATCTTGTTGGCAGTTGATTATGTGTCGAAATGGGTTGAAGTTAAGGCATTTTCAACGAACGATGCGAAAGTGGTGCTTAATTTTCTTCACAAGAAGATATTCACAAGGTTTGGAACTCCAAGAGTCAAAATCAGTGATGTGGGGTCGCATTTTTGCAATAGCAAGTTCACTGTTATGATGCGAAGGTATAATATGAATCATCGCATTGCCACGGCTTATCATCCTCAGACAAATGGTCAAGCCGGGGTATCTAACACAGAGATCAAGCGCATTTTAGAGAAAGTTGTGTGTCCTTCAAGGAAAGATTGGTCTTTGAAGCTTGATAAAGCTGTTTGGGCATATAGAATAGCATATAAGACTCCATTGGGAATGTCAACGTTTCAATTGGTCTATGGTAAAGGGTGTCATTTACCTGTTGAGCAAGAGCATAAGGCATATTGGGCTTTGAAGAAATTGAATCTTGACTTGGATGCGGCTGGAAAGAAGAGGATGCTTCAATTGAATGAACTTGATGAGTTTCGACTTCAAGCTTATGTGAACAACAAAATGTACAATGAGAAAGTCAAGAGGTGGCACGATCGGGATCTAGTGCTTAAATCATTTATGTCGGGGCAACAAGTTCTGTTGTTCAACTCTCGTCTCCGTCTTTTTCCTGGAAAGTTGAAGTCAAGGTGGTCAGGGCCCTTCATAATCAAACTTGTGTTTCCACATGGAGCGGTGGAAATTTTTTAGAATGATCAGGGTCAAGCATTCAATGTAAATGGTCTGAGGTTGAAGCATTACTATAATGACACGACAAACCGCGAGGTGGTTAGTGCTGTTCTATTGTCTGTTTGAGCTCTAGGTTCTACGTCGAGCTAGCGACACAAAAGAAGCGCTTCTTGGGAGGCAACCCAAGTTTGTTGTACATTAGTCGGTAGAAGAAGCAAGAAGAAAGGAGAAAAACACAAAACATCAAAAAAAGAAAAAAGTTCAGGGCCAACTCTAGTGACCAAGCGCGCCCGCACTGATCCAGCACGCGGCCGCGCTATTTTTCCAGAAGGTAAGCACGCCCGCGCTGATCTAGCGCGCGCCCGCGCCGGTTTTCCAGAGAGTGAGCGCGCCCGTGCTGTCCAAGCGCGCGCCGGCACCAGGTCCCTATTCGAAAAAAATAAAAACAAAGAATGAAGAGGAAATCGGGATTTTTACTCAAAACTCAATTCCAACCCAATTTTTACTTCTCCACATCCCATAATTCCCTCTACAAATCAAACCCATTATTTCCACGATTCCCACAATCAATTCCCACTTCTATTCCTTATCGAATTCTCACCTCCCTACCTATAAATACATACACTTATACACAAACTTTTCCACCGCATCACAAATTCTCAAACACTTAACTTTTATTTTCTCTCATTCAATCTCAATGGCACCGAAGAGGCAAAGAATTAAGTAGGCAGCAGCACCACCGATTCTTCATCTACGGGTGGTGTGAGGCCTAGGCATTCTAATCCTGAGGCTGAAGAGGAGTACATGAGGCTTCTGTCAAAGCTTATTGCTAAGGAGCGACATTTTCTGCCATCGGGGAATGATGGTAAGCTATTGGAAATGATTCTTGAGATGGGCTGGGTTCCTTTTTGTGAGGCTCCCAGTGTTGTGCCCATGAGTGTTATGTGGGAGTTCTATGCTAACGCCAAGGCAGAGAAGAATGGCTTCACGGTGGTTCGAGCGAGGACTGTGGAGTATAATGCAGAGGCTATCAGGACGGAGATTGAGCAGCCCGCGAGGAAGGTGAGTCAGGACACTTGCAACGATAAGACTCCCGAGGACTTCAACTTGGATCTGATCGTTGCAACTCTTTGTGTGCCTAAGACTCTTTGGAAGTTCAAGAGGGGCACTAATGACTACTCCACGTTCCCTGCATCGTGCATGAACAGGTTTGCACGGGCTTGGAACTCGTTTATTTGTGCTAACATCATGCCAACTTCGCATGTGCATGAGATTACTGTGGAGCGTGCTCGTCTGTTGTGGGGTATTCTTCAGGGTGATTACATTGATTTGGGGATGGTGATTTATCAGGGGATTTTGAGATTCTTGAGAGGAGGTATTATAGGTGTTATTCCTTATACGTCTGTGGTGATGAAGTTGTGCGTGGTAGTTGGTGTCGTTGGCCCGCACATGAGCAGCTTCAGCTTCCCAGTGCTCCTATCGACAATTCTACACTGTTGAGCATGTGGAAGTGGTATGGAGGGAAGCCCAATCCTAAGGGGCTTGGGTATTCATATAATCATCTGCCAGGTGGTGTGCCCATGGATCAGGCTACTGCGGGAGGATCTCAGGACGCCCGTAGAGCAGCTTGGAGAGCTCAGTTAGGAGAGGAGGCTGGTTCATCTCAGCAGCAGCAGCAGGTAGCAGGAGCAGACATTGGAACTAGTTTGAGTTCGAAGCAGTATAGGCGTCTAGCTAGGAGGATGGATGCGATGCACGACATCTACAGTCGGTTTTCACACGATCTCACCCAAGCACTTGGGACTGCATTTAGAGCCACCGGGGTTGAGATCCAATGGCCAGTTTTTGGTGAGGATTCCGTGTATCCGCCTCCTGACACACCTGACACTTCACCCGTTAAGGGTGATGATCCTGATTCACAGTAGGTATGCCTGAATTCCTTACTATTACCTTCACTGAGGATAATGAATATTTTAAGTTTGGGGTAGTAGTTGAAGGAATATGTTTGTATGTGAGTCACATATAGTTGCATGTTCATGATAGTTTAGTTCATATAGTTTGCATATTTTGCCATGTTTTTTTTATTTTTGGTAGTTTTTAGGATATTTTGTTCATATAGTTTTCATGCATTTGCATTAAAACATGATCCCTTAGATGATTTTTTTCTAATTAATGGGTGATATTGATGCTAGTGTAGTGATTTTTTCCAATTAATGGGTTTAATGAGATGGAGCGAAAGGCACTCATTCAGAAATTTGTTGAAAAAAAAGAAAAAAAAAAGAGAAAGAATAAGAATAAGTGTTATGTTTAATTGATCACGAGTGGGCTCTTTAGTACTCGAGTTATTAAGTTCTTAGGGGACTTTGTGCCTAGTGACCTAAGGCTTTTATAGTGTGAGATCTGTTAACCTAACGCTCGCTACATGGGTACTATTGTATAAGTCTTTTGTGGAACTCACTCATTGCACGATCAAATAAGCATGCTTGTGTTGTTTTGTTGTGAATAAAAGCGTGAGTCCATGTTAAACTCCGATATAAAAATTTAAGTGTTATAAATTATTTTGAGTCTAACTTTTATTCTATTTATAAACTTGCGATTGTTTTGATATGTAGTGAGTCACGATTGTCGATCTAGTTGCGATAGTATATCTGTAAGCATTTGCACACACACACATCTCTGATTTGTAGGTTGATTTGTGAGCTTTGATTGATCTTTATGTGAATAACTGCATTTGCTGAGGTGTTACTTGTTGATTTGTTTAGTTATTCTATGGGGATCGTTGCATTCATTTAGTTACATTCATGCATTTTTATTTCTTGTTCTTTGAGTCTGTTTATGCTTGAGGACAAGCATCGATTCAAGTCTGGGGGTATTTTGAGTGGCATTTATGACACTTTATAATGCTCTAATAAGCTTTGAATTGATACGTTTGTACTCAAGTTCTTAAGTATTTTAACGTGTTTTCTAGTGTTTTTGCATTTCAGGCATTATCTAGGTAATAAGGTGAATTAGCATTATTTTGGTGCTAATTTCGTGTCAAGGTGGTGTTGGAATAAAAGCTCGTTGAAAGTCGGCTCAAATATGCAAGAAAAATTGAAGAAGTTAATTTTTGGTAGATGCCCAGGGCGCCCGCGCTGATCAAGCGCGCGCCCGCACCCGAAGTTCAGAAAGCCAGCGCGCCCATGCTAATCAAGCGCGCGGTCGCGCCAGGTCGGGAAGCAGAATTCTGATTACACTCTAAATCGAATTGAAAGACTTCTCTACTGATTAGGGCTACTATATAAATAACTTTATGTCATTTTTAATAATATATCAAGCCATAGACATATCAAGGAGAGCCGTAAGAAGACCGTTTTAGCACGATTCAACGGAGACGAAGAAGAACTTGTTTTTACTTGTGAATCTTTGTTCTAAGTTGTAACTTGGATGCTAGTTTTCTTATTTGTGGACCTTAATCTTGTTTTGTACTTGGTTTTATTTATTCGTTATAAAGACTACATTTGTTATACCATTCTTTCATCGGATTCCACGTCGATGATGAGTCCAATTATGGGCTAATCATTATCGTGGGGTTCTAACGGATTTATTTATGGATTTCTTTAGTTAATTTGTTTCGATGCCTTAGTATGTGGTGATTGTATGATAACCTAGTATTGGTTGTGCGTATTTATCTTATGAGCGTCGCGAACTTATAAGATAGTGTGTTAATTCTTAATGAAGCGAAAGTGAATTTAAGGATTTAGAACTTGCCATGCTGGCATAGGTTCATGTATTTGTTATGCATGATTCCTAGGTAATTTTAACCATCTTACTTGCCCTATGTAATCAAGATAGATAACTTGTGCTTAAACCTTTATGTTGTCAAATTCTATAGACATATAGGGTCTCAATATAATTGGTGTCTATTCAGCTTCTATCTCTTTTGTGGATGTCTGGTAGTATGGTATTCGTGCAACGAAAGTTGGCTTTTATCAGTTTCGTGTTTTCTGATTAGTGTCATCACCATTGCATGCTAAGGTTAAGAACAATAAGGCTATTGAATAAAGTATTTAATGAAGTTAGAATCCCATGTTTGTCATATATATTAATTCGGTCGATCTTATTCTCTTAGTTATAATTGTTAGTTTAATTCTTAGTGTTGGATATATTTGAGATGTCATGTCTAATATATTTCATGTTTAGTTTTCAGATCTTAATAAACAGGAAATATCAGTTCTTACGGGAATCAGGACTTACTGGAAGTCAGGACTTAAGGATATCAGGACTTAGATTATCAGAAGATAATACCAGAAGATGGATATCAAAACTTAAGTACTGGAGGACTAACAGTTAAGGAAGGAAGCTAATTTACAGGAAAGAAGATCGAGACTAATACAGAAGAAGATATGCATGGAAAGAGTTAGAGGACTAGAAGAATTGTATAAGATATCTGATTGATATATTTTAGGAGATAGAATTATATTCCATATCAATTAGAAGTTATCTTGTAACTGTGTGTCTATATAAACACAGACATAGGTTTATACTATATGTGTTACGATCATCGAGAAGATCATACATTGTAACCTAGAAGCTCTCGTGATATTTGTTCATCACTGAGAGAGAATAGTTCCATTGTAACAAAGTTTATTATTTCGAATACATCTGTTTTCTGTTATTTGTGTTCTAAATTGATTTGATTGTATTCTACACTGTATTCAACCCCCTTCTACAGTGTTGTGTGACCTAACAAGTGGTATTAGAGCCTATCTGTTAATACACATACAGTAAAGATCCAAAACAATCATGTCTGAAGAAGGAGAAAATCCAACCAAGCCCGCCAAAACTGAAGAAACTCCAAAGACTCAAACCCACAGTCGATATGAGATTATCAGGGTTCCCATGCTGAGACCTTCTGAGTATCCCATATGAAAAGTGAAGATGGCTATGTTTCTAGAAGCTACAGATCCAGAATACCTTGATAGAATTTATGAAGGACCGCATAAGCCAACCAAGCTCTCTGTTGTAGTTACAGATCAGCCAGCAAAGACAATACCAAAGGAGAAAATTGAATACACAGCTAAAAATATCTCATCTATTGCCAAGGATGCAAAGGTAAGACATTTGCTGCATAGTGTCATTGATAATGTCATGTCAAACCGGGTAATTCAAGTAAGACTGCAAAGGAGATATGTGATGCTTTGGAAACAGGGTGTCAGGGAACTGATGCAATCAAGAAAAACAGGAGGACTATACTTACTCAAGAGTATGAGCACTTTGACTCAAAAAGAGATGAGTCATTAACTGACTTATATGACAGGATTGTCAAACTCTTGAATGATCTGTCACTGGTGGACAAGGAATATGATATTGAAGATTCAAATCTAAAATTCCTTTAGCTCTTCCTGAAAGTTGGGATTTGAAAGCTACTATTATAAGAGACAACTATGCTCTTGATGAAACTACTCTTGATGAAATTTATGGCATGCTCAATACTTATGAACTTGAGATGGATTAAAGAAGCAAGAGACATAGGAGAAAGTCAAGGACAGTTGCTCTTAAGGATGAGGAGGAATCCCCCAAAGTGGTTGTCTCAAAGAAAGGCAAAGAAAAGGCTCTCATCGTAAAATCTGATTCAGAATCATCAAGTTCTGATGATGATGATTCAGAAACTGAAAGTCTACCTAAGTAGATGCTGATGAGGAGATGATGAAGCTGTGTGCTCTTATGGTGAAGGGTATCACAAAGATAGCCTACAGGAAATTCAGAAAGGGAAAGAAGTTTTCCAGGAAAGGTAGAAGTTCTGATAAGAAGGGCTTCAGAAAATCTGAAGGCAAAGGAGGAAAGTCTGACAGGGGAGATTACTCAAATGTCAAATGCTACAATTGTGGTGAGAAAGGCCACATATCTCCTGACTGCAAAAAAGGAAAGAGTGACAAAGGAAAGGCTCTTGTCACAAAGAAGAAAAGCTGGATAGACACATCAGATTCTGAAGATGAGGAGAACTATACCTTGATGGCAAATGCTGATAGCAGTTCTGATGCTGCTAAGTTAAAGGTACCTCAAACAACTTATGCCTTTCATACTGATGATATTACTGAGTTAAGATTATATCTTAAAACCATGTTTATTAGTTATAGAAATCAAACTTTAACATGTGAAAGATTAACTGAAAATCTTGCTTTTAAAAAGAGGAATGATTATTTAGAAAAAGAGTTAGTCATGTTCCATCAAACTCAGAAAGAAAGAGATGATGCCTTTTATGTTAGAGATGAATTGCTGAAAATGAATAAATTTCTAAAAATTGAGTTAGAAAAGGAGAGAGAGATTATCAGGACTTGGACTAACTCTGGTAGAGCAACTCAGGATATACGAAGTAGTGGAAACTGGAAAAAGGGCCTAGGTTATGAAGATGATAAAAGTGAAAAAGGAACTGAACAAGTTAAGCCAATTATTGTTAAACAGACTACTAAGCCAAAGGTAAATCCTGTTAAATTTGTAGCTAAAACTGTAAAGTCTGATTCTGAAAAGATGAAAGATATTGAGACAGAAGTGATAGCAGAGTCAACTTCCGACAAATTAGAACAGGATAAACCAACTGAAGTTAACATAGGCTTAATGACAAAGAAGCAGCTTAAACATAAGCTGAAAGAAATTACCAGTATGAACAAGGTAAAGGAAGCTAGGAAAAATAGGAATGGAAAGGAAGGTGTGAATAAAAGCAATAATTTTGTGCCTGTTCCTAATGCTCCTAGAAAGAAATGCTATAACTGTGGAAACTCTAACCATCTTGCTTCTTTTTGTAGGAAGAATAAGAATATAAACTTTTTATCTCCTAAGTCAGGAGTTAAGAGTCAGTCTGTTAGGTTTAAGCCACAAAATCCTTATTTTCATTGTGGTAGTATATGGCATTCCATTTATACTTGTAAGGAATATCATAGTTTGTACTATGATTATTATCAGATAAAACCTTCTTTGAAGAAAGTTGCTTTAATTCCTTCTAGTGTAAAGTATGATGCAAAGTGTTAGATATATTTGATAATGTCATGTCTAATATGATTTATGTTTAGTTTTCATATCTTACTTAAACAGGACAAATCAGTACTTAACTGAAATCAGCACTTATACTGAAGTCAGAACTTAAGTCATCAGTACTTATGGTTCAGGAGATATTTATCAGAAGATAATATCAGGACTTAAAGGAAATATTCAGATAAGGAAGGCAGCTGATTTGCAGGAAGAGAAGATCTAGACAAACGTAAGAAGAGATATGTATGAAAAATGAATTCCGTGAAGAATGGAATACTTGGAAGAAAAGATATCTGATTGATATATTTTAGGAAGCAGAATTATATTCCATATCAATTAGCGATTATCTTGTAACTGTGTAGTATATAAACACAGACATAGGGTTTACACTATAAGTGTTATCATTATTGAGAAGATTATTCATTGTAACCCTAGCAGCTCTCGTGATATTTGTTCATCACTGAGAGAGGACAGTTCCATACTGTAACAGAGTTTATTGTTTTGAATAAAGTTTGTTTTCTGTTACTTGAGTTATTAGAGTTCGATTTGATTGTGCTATACACTGTATTCACCCCCTTCTATAGTGTGTGTGACCTAACACAAAGTCTGATACTGTAAAATCTGATAAGAAAAATGTTAGCATAAACTCTGATGTTAAATCCGCTGCAAATGTTAACAAACTTAATAAGGCCAAAGGATTTTAGCAAGTCTGGGTCCTTAAAACTAACCATTAGTGGTCTTTGTGATTGCAGGGCAACAGGAAGAACATCCTAGTTATGGATAGTAGATGTTCAGGACATATGACTGGAAATAAAGCCCTGCTATTAGACTTTGTTGAGAAAGCTGGCCCATGAGTTTCTTATGGAGACGGCAACTTTGGAAAAACTCTGGGATATGGCAAGATCAATCTTGGGAATGTCATCATTGAATCAGTAGCTCTAGTCACAAGACTTAAAGACAATATGTTGAGTATAAATCAAATCTGTGACAGAGGTTATCATGTGAATTTCTTTGAAGAACACTGTGAAGTTATAAGTAATTCTACAGGCAAAGTGGTTCAGAAAGGTTACAGGCATGGTAACATTTATGAAGCCAGACTTTCAACAAGTACTGATGGTTCTGCTATCTGTCTATTGAGTAGAGCATCAATTGAAGAAAGCTAGAATTGGCACAAGAAACTCTCTCATTTAAATTTCAATAATATAAATGAGCTTGTAAAGAAAAATCTTGTGAGAGGACTGCCAAAAACAGTATTTGCTCATGATGGCCTTTGTGATTCATGTTAGAAGGCAAAACAAAGAAAATCTTCTTTCAAGAGCAAAACTCAGTCATCAATTTTTGAGCCTCATCACCTACTGTATATTGATCTATTTGGTCCAGTCAATGTCATGTTTATTGCAAAGAAGAAATATGATATGGTTATAGTGGATGAGTTCACAAGGTACACTTGGGTGTACTTCTTGCACAAGAAGAATAAAACTGCATTTACTCTAAATGATCATGTCAGACAGCTGGATAAGTTGCTCAAAGATTCTGTTAAAATAATAAGGAGCGATAATGGCACTGAGTTCAAGAATTCGATTATGGAAGAGTTCTACAAGGAGCATGGAATCAAGCAGGAATTTTCTGCACCTGGAACTCCACAGCAAAATGGAGTTGTGGAAAGAAAGAACAGGACTCTGATTGAAGCTGCATGAACAATGCTTGATGAAGCAAAGTTGCCAACCTATTTTTGGGCTGAAGCTGTGCAGACTGCTTGTTTTACTCAAAATGCTACACTCATAAACAAGCATGAAAAAACACCATATGATATGGTGAAGAAAAAGAAGCCAAATCTAAAATACTTTCATGTATTTGGTTGCAAGTGTTTTATTCTTAAGACTCATCCTGAACAGTTGTCAAAATTTGATCTAAAAGCTGATGAAGGAATCTTTGTTGGACATCCACTTTCCACAAAAGCCTTCACAGTCTACAATTTAAGAACAAGGGTTGTCATGGAATCTTTCAATGTCTCTTTGGATGATAAAAAGATTACTGGACTTGAAGATTTTGATGATCATGATCAGCTGAGATTTGAGAATGAAGATTTAAATTCTGATTCTGGAAATTCTGATGACTTAAATCCTGATCCTGTAAGTTCTATTGGATTAAGTTCTGATATCATTGAAACTGTGATAACAACTCCAAAGGAAAATGCACCTGTCCAGGGGGAGCAAGCTGAAGATATTACCACATCTCAAGACTCTCGAGAAACATCAGAACCTGTCACTGATTCTTCAATTTCTGATTCATCTAGTTCTGATAAGCCAAGTACTGATAATTCTGAAAGCTCTGATTCTTCAACTCCTAAAAAATCAAACTCAAATTCTGAAGTCTCAGAGAGCATAACTACAGGGGGGCATCAGAAAATCCTGATGGAGACAGCATGGATCATGGGGGAGGATCCAGTTCTAGAGACCCACTTCCATCTGCAAGGAAATGGACTAAAGCACACACACCTGATTTAATCATTGGAGATCCTAAAGCAGGTGTCAGAACTAGAACTGCAACTTCAAATGAATGTCTCTATCATTCCTTTCTATCTCAGACTGAACCAAAGAAAGTGGAAAAAGCTCTTCAAGATGTTGATTGGGTACAAGCAATGCAGGAAGAGTTAAATGAATTTGAAAGAAATAAAGTCTGGACCCTAGTGCCAAGACCAAAGAACAGATCTGTTGTAGGCACAAAATGGGTATTCAGAAATAAAACTGACAGTGATGGCATAGTTACAAGGAATAAAGCAAGATTGGTTACCAAAGGCTACTCTCAATAAGAGGGTATTGATTATGATGAAACATTTGCACCAGTTGCTAGATTAGAAGCCATAAGGATATTTTTGGCTTATGCTGCTCACAAGAAGTTTAAAGTCTTTCAAATGGATGTGAAAAGTGTTTTTCTTAATGGAGAATTGGAAGAAAAGGTATATGTTGAACAACCTCCAGGCTTTGTAGATCCTAAATTTCTCAATCATGTCTACAGGCTTCACAAAGCACTTTATGGCCTTAAGCAAGCTCCAAGAGCATGGTATGAGACTTTAGCTCAATTCCTTCTAGAAAGTGGATTTCACAGAGGCACAATTGACAAGACTTTATTCTACCTCAACCATGGAAAGGACTTACTTTTGGTACAGATATATGTTGATGATATCATATTTGGTTCTACAATTTCCAAACTTTATGAGAAGTTTGCAAAGCTAATGCAGTCAAGATATCAAATGAGTATGATGGGAGAACTCGGCTATTTTCTGGGCCTTCAAGTCAAGAAAAATGATGAAGGCACTTTTATCTGTCAATCCAAGTACACCAGAAATTTACTGAATAAATTTGGAATGCAAGATTGTTCAACTGCATCCACTCCCATGGCCACTGCAACCAATTTAGACAAGGATACTGGTAAATCAGTAGATATTACTAACTACAGAGGTATGATTGGCTCCTTACTCTATCTAAATGCAAGTAGACCTGATATCATGTATGCTACCTGTCTTGGTGCAAGATTTCAGGCTGATCCAAGAGAACCTCACTTAATAGCTGTGAAAAGAATTTTCAAGTACCTTAAGGGTACAGCTGATCTAGGATTGTGGTATCCAAGGGAATCAGATTTTAAGCTAATTGGTTACTCATATGCAGATTTTGCAGGATGCAAAATAGACAGAAAAAGCACTAGTGGAAGCTGCCAACTTCTTGGAGGCAGATTGGTTTCTTGGTTTAGCAAGAAACAGAAGTCAATTTCCACATCAACAGTAGAAGCAGAATATATTGCTGCAGGAAGCTGTTATACATAGATTCTTCGGATGAAGAGTCAGTTACTGGATTATGGGTTAGAATTTTCAAAAATCCCTATTTACTGTGATAATCAAAGTACAATTGCTATGACAGGTAATCCAGTTTAACACTCAATGACAAAGCACATCAGCATTAGGTACCATTTCATAAGGGAACATGTGGATGAAGGTACAGTGGAATTGTATTTTGTTCCAACAGATCAACAACTAGCAGATATCTTCACAAAACCCCTATATGAAGCTACTTTTATAAGATTGGTAAATGAACTTGGAACGGTTTTAGGTTCATTCTGTAACACCCTCCAAATCCGGGGTATAGATTTGGGGCATTACTAATATCAACTATAAACTAAACCTGCATCAGCGGAATATAAATATAATTAATTTCCCCCAACTACTGCTACTCAGGATCTTTTAAGGTTAAGATTTGAAAACAAGAATGACACACTAACTTTATTACAAACCAGTTTAAAAACAATTTGTCTCAAGAACTCTCTTTATTACAAAACTTTATTCTATTTACATCTCAAACTAAACAACTTTTATTCAACTCAACAGTACTACTTATCCTGTTACACCTAATCTGGTAGCTCAAAACTCTCTTCTGGAATAGGGAGGAACACTCTTGGTATAAGAGGGTCCCGCCGCCTGACTCGCTTCTTGACTATGTAGGTCCTGATGGGTTTCATTCTTTACCTTAACTGAAAAACAATAGGAATAACAATAAAAGGGGATGAGCCAAAATTGCTCAACAAGCCTGCAATAATATATATAGTATAAAGGAGAAGAATAAGTGAACCGGTAACCCGCTGGTTTGAATAACCAACTGAAATTGTACTAAAATAATAAATTGCCATTACTAGAGAGTGCCAAATGAATCAAGACTGGAGATAAGAACCAACATATGCACTATAACCCGCTGATCAGTCAGGATACAGTACGGATCTATACCTAACTGCATAGACCCAACCAACATAAGGAGTACTCAGGCAACTATGGCCTATTAATTAAAGGTCTGGGTAATGCCCAGCCCATATCGTAACCATCCAGTCTAAAGCTTAGCATCCAGAACAATCAGAATGCTTTTGATGTATCCCAACATCAGGATATATCATAGTATATGAACAAGGGTAAAAGTATTGGAATATAAATAGAGGATTCAATAAATTGGGAGTAATCAAGAATCGAAATAAAATAGAAACAAGAATCAATAGATGTGTATTAGTGTATATGAACAAGAATTATCAAAGTGTCACTGATATGTAAAATGGGGTATATTTCACTATTATAAATTTAGAATAGGGAAAAAACTTGCCTTGCGCGTACTTAACCTAGTTCAACTCACCGCCTTCGGTCTCTTGCTTGATCGGCCTTGCTGATACTGAATCAATCATAGAAAGATAGTCGTTTAGATAACTTACTACATACGCGTATCTCAAATTGATTCCACGTAACCCGAACAATCTACCCATGCGTTGCTAACTGACTCGAATATATACACATATAATTATATAGCACATAAGGTTCATATAATCATGTAAAGCACATAGCACATAAAGTACATAACTGATTTTTGGACTATAAATATTTTTAGAATCGATAATAGACTCATACCTGTATTAACTAACCCTATTTGATTTTTATTATAATTTTTCAGGATTTATTTGACTCGATTCTACCCCTATTAGGGCATATAAACAATTAACTATCACAATACAACTCTCTTTGGGAAGAAATTATGATTTACAATTATTTTTATTGGATTCGTTTCATTTTTCTGAGTCTAGGAGTCTTCGTTTCACTCAAATCGGACTAACGGTTTAATTATTATGAATTAAACAAGATTTAATTAATTAATAATTAATTATAATTAATTGTAATTAAATAATCCTTAATTATATTTTTAAATAATTAATTAATATCATTGTATTTTAAAATAATTAATCCCTAATTATTAGGATTAATTGCAATTTATTCCAATTATTTATAAATTATTATTACTTACTCGATTAGATCGATTATTTATAAATAAATAATCGATACAACTAATTGATACACTATTTATCGAATAGATAATTATTACTCGAATCATAATCTAACTTAACGAGCAACTACTCGTACAAATACGAGTTACCCGCGATTCTCGCATAATTATCGAACTTATACGATTAATTAATTAAAGATCTGCATTTAGTTATTCGATACGAATAATCATTACGATACTCTTCGAATAAATAAATTATCGCTCGAATAAGAATTCTAACTTAACGAATCACTATTCGAATAGGTACGAGTTACTCGCGAATTATAATTCATATTAATCAACAATTTTTAATCCTTATTTATTAATTAATTACCTAATTATTAATTAATTACCTAATTATTAATTAATTAAATAACTAGTAAATAATTAGATAATTAATTAAATAATTAATTAAATAACTAATTTTGAATTTCTAAATTAATAAAATAATTTGGAAATTATTAATAATATTTCTCATAATTTAAATCTAATTTTTAT
Source organism: Apium graveolens (assembly GCF_009905375.1). Lineage (NCBI taxonomy): Eukaryota > Viridiplantae > Streptophyta > Magnoliopsida > Apiales > Apiaceae > Apium > Apium graveolens. The sequence goes on from NC_133650.1 coordinate 148,291,358, forward strand.
TAGATTTTTAGAATTATGAAAATCTGATTTTTGATTTTATAAAATATAATTAAATACATTAAGAATTTAGAAACAAGAAACAGAACTGGAAATCAGGTTTTGAAGATCAAAACCGGGTCAAAACTTCCGGGTCATCGGGTCGATAGTCGGGTCCCCAAGAACATGGGTCGACCCGCCTGAATTTGGAAAAACTCCGGCCACCTGCAGGATTTTCCGGCGAGCAATTTCCCAGCTTCCAGGCCATCATTTCTGCAAGGTTCTTGTCCCGTTCGATTCCACGTGACTGCAGCAACACAACCCCGTTCTCCTCTTTCGCCACCGTCGCATAGGTCGTCTTCTCCGGCCAGGAACAGAGCAACGGTCGGCGAACTGCAGCAGAATCCGACGAACTCGATTTCCAGGATAAACAGACACCGTTTGATTCGTTTCTTGATGGGTTTTCACTCCAAATCACTTCAGGAACACAACCATATCAATAACATCGTCTAACAACTCCGGAAACCATTTCTCCGGCCAAATCAAAGAAATTTCCGGCCAAATACTAAACTAACAGATTCGTACATGAAAAATTACAAATAATATATCAAAATAAAGCTTATTAGTTCTACAATCAAACTTCTATAATCAAAACAATCTCAGATTCATACAAAATCAAAAACGAACTAAAATAAAATTATATAAACTTGAAACTAAGAACTAATACCTAGAACAATCGTTTGTTCAAATAAATAACATAAATCGACTGTAAACAAGTATATGAAACTATAAGAAGCATCAAATTCAACCCAGAACCCCACAATCAAAAACCCCCAATTTCAGTCCAAGAACCCTAAAATATGAATTGAAAATCTAAGCAACAAAACATGAAATTGATGGTATGTGTTAGTCCCTTAACAATGTAGCAAGAATTACAGAAGGGGGGTTGAATGGAATTCTTGAACCTTTTTCTTGAAATAAAAATGTTCAACTCGATTATAGATATATTTGTTTTGATAAGCACAATGCGGAATGTAAACTTAATTGAATCAAAACATAAGTAATTAAAAACAAGAGTCTTTAAAAACTTTCTAGTAGATTAAAACAATTCCACCAGAGATATATATAATATATCGAGAGGACTCTGTGTGCAGAAATTCTCACAGCTGCTTACAAACTAGAACTACTGAGAATACAGGAAATGTTAATGATTCTGCTCACAAAGATTTCTCTGTTTTTGTGTTTCTCAGCTATCTCAGTTATTTTTCTATTTGCTACTCTCTAGGTTTATATAATACCAAGATTACAAAGTCAAAAAAAACTGAACAAATATAAAATCTAACAGTCTTAAGCTTTGCTGTTTTTCGTCCTCTATTACCCAGTTAATGGGCTTCCACAATGTGTTTGTATACAACTCGACGGCTGTGTGTCAGCTTTCACTATTCAACTGATGTTTGAATTCTTGATATGATCATCCGTCGACTTTCAGATCATCCGTCGATGACTTAATTGATCATCCGTCGACTGCTATGTTAAACATCCGTTGATAGTCATTTGATCATCCGTCGAAGGCTTTGTTAATCATCCGTCGGCAGCTATTTTGGCACTTGACTTCATTTCACTTATACAGAATTACAAGACATTACTTATGTATAATTAATCAACCTATTCTACATATCTAGTTAAAGTCAACATGACTTATATGCTACTACAGATTCTATACAAAGGTGCATACATCACTGTGCTACAAACTTATTATTACATAAGCTACTCACTCGATGGATAATAAGTTAATCATCCGGCGGGACTATAATGAGTTATCTGTCAGGACTATAATTCTTATCCGTCGAGTGCTACATTATTTCACTAAGTGAAATCTACTTAGATGTTTTGTTTAAGTAATCATCAAGTACACAACATATTCACAACAATCTCCCCCAATTTATGTCTACTGGAATTGTAGCCATAAATTAAGAGATACTTGATGATAACAAAACATCCTAAACATATATCTTTAAAGATAAGTAGATAAAACTGAAAGTGCTCCAATTAAACAAAATGTACAAGGTTTGGCTCACAGTCAGTTCAAGATGCTCCTCTAGCCTGAGCAGGTTTTTCTAGTTCCTTGAAGGTCTGGATCTTCTTCCAAGCTTTCTGTTGTTTTCTTCAATTTGATTCTGGAGCTGCCTGTGGAATTCTAGTTCATCAGATTCTGAGAGATCTAGCATTTCTTGCATCTCCAAGAGAGTCTCATTGCTAGAGATACTCAATTGGTCTTCTAGTCTGAAGAATCTTCTCACACCCTTATCATCCATGAATTCCATCAGCCAGTAGGGCCTTAGATGCATTCTTCTCCCTGTGTATGGGATGATTAGAGTCTTTGGGAGTGCATCTTTAGCTCTAACACTCCTCAGCTCTTCAATCCTCTTCAATACTAGTCTCCTTGCAGTTACATTGAACCCAAAGTTTTTCATGAAGGATGAATAGACTTTGATCAACACAGCTTGGCTTTCTTGAAGTGTCCTGTGAAGAGGCCACTGAATCTCCCTTCCTCCTTTGTACTTGAACACCAACCTTTCAGGTAGGTTTCTGTATGCATCAATTGCCCTTACTTCATCCAGTTCATCCAGATAAAGGTTTAGATCTGAGAATTCTTTGATGTCACACAAGTACAAGTAGTCTCCCCTGTTGACCTTGGGTTGAGCTTTAACTACTGACTTGGATTTGAGAGGTGACAGCTTCACTTTCTTGACTGCCCTTGATTTTGTCCTTTTTGGCTTGGTAAGGATTGGCAAGTTGAAGTCAGGAATTGGTAATTTATCCCACTCTTTTGGCTCATCCTTTGGCACAATAGGCTCTCCATGTATGTTCCTGTAGGGGTCCACCACCCTTATGTCTTCAAATACCACAGAGGGTTTTGATGCTTGAGTTTTAGCTGGTGTGGATTCCTTAGGAAATTGATCTTCCAATTCCTTGTCAACGACATCCAGTTTCCTTTTTGTTCTTCTAGCCAATTCTTTTTTTCTTGGGGATTTCTTCTGTTCTTCAATCTTCTTCTTTGATTCAGCAGCTTCAAAAGGTTGAGAGGGAATTTGTTGAGAAGAGTTTACAGCCTGTAGCTTGGCCAAGATGATAATCTGCTCTTTCTTTTGTTTAGATTTCTTTGCATCTAGAGCAGCTTGCCTCTTTTCCTTCTTTAATCTTGCTTTTTCTTCTTTCTTTGCTTGAGCAAAATGTGGATGTCCAGCTACCACACAAATTTCCTTTCCATTTCTTAATATCTTAGCAATTCTCCTTTTTGAAGCTGAATCAGCTAGATCTTTATAGAAGACAATAGATCTTGATAGAAGCTTCTTTTCATCAGGCTTGGGTATCTCATACACAGTGTACATAGGGTTCTTCCAAGATGACTTTGGATAATTTGCCCTTGGTTTAAGAATTATTTCAGCCTTTGTAGACTTGATGCAGGAAGATTGTCCTTTTTCCAGATAGTTCATGCTCATCTCATTCACACTGATTGGCTTGACATGAGAGTGATGGATGGCTGACTGAACTGGCTCCTTGACTAGTTCAAACTTTTTCTGTATATCCTCATCAATCTTATCCCAGTTGATCAAACTCAACTTTCCTTTTTCAGCAACTTTCAAATTTGCTGCTGCTGCTTTAATTAGATCTATACCATCTGCAACTGGTGGCTTGGAGATAGTAATTGAAGGTACAATTACTTTGCTGATTTGTACTTGAAGTTTCTCCCCCTCTGTTGGTCCTTTCTCCCCCTTACTTGATTCTCTCTCCCCCTTTTTGTTATCATCAAGTTAAGGAGTTAGGCCTTGTACTTTAGCCAGTTGCATGAGAAGATTTTTCTGTGTCTGTTGATTTTGAAGAAGAATAGCCACTGAATCTTCAATAACTTGAACTCTGTTTTCCAGCTTGGCTAGCTTCTTTTCAGAGTCTGATTCTCTCCTCAATCTTAGTAGTAGATCTTGTATGGTACCATATGGCATTACTGAATCCAGCTTCTCAGAGTTATAGATCTTCAAGTCAGCTATATCTCTTTTCAGTTCATCCACACTGAGATTCTGTCTTAAGTGCTGGATCTTCATTAGATGTAGGGAGTCTAGGTGAGCTTGAAGAACAGCCTTGGTACCAGCATCTGAAGTTTTCTGAGGGGCCTGTTGAATAGCCATTACTTGTTTGACCAAAGACACCTCAAATTGTCCTGGTGTAGTTTCCTTTGCCCATGCCCATTTAGGTAAACTTAAAGCAGAACTTGGGCCTTCAGCTCCCCCTAAGTTCATGTTTCCATCCAAAGAACCAGAGTCATCATCATTAGAATTTACTCCAAATTCTTCAGATGGCTCTCCAGCTTGAAAAGGCATTCTGTTAACAGCAGCTTTATCTATTTGAAGAGATTATGTGGTGTGCACTAAATTCAAAGTTTGCTCTGCCTCCACATTGCCCTGAGCAGCCAACAATTGATAGGCTGACACAGGATGAGTAAAAGTGTCAGCATCTAAGGAAATGTTATCAATTTCAGCTTTGTAATGTTGCTGAAATTGTCTTTCCTTTTCAGCATCATCCACAATTATTGACTCACTAGCAATGGCTGGATCCATCCTTATTTCTCCTATACATGCCTTTCTTTCATAATCTCTCTTTTGTTGCATCAGGGTCTCACCCTGGCTCCCCACCCTCACACCCTCACCTTCACCTACTAAGGTGGGACTCCTCTCACTCACTTTTGCCAATCCTGAATAAATGGATTGCTGAGATTCACTCTTTTCCTCTCCTTTTGCCTGGGAGCAACCCACCCTCTCACTCAAAGCACTCTCCTCTCTCAGTCCTAAGAGTGACTGTATTACCACTAAATCTTCTGCACTAGAAATAATTGAAGTTTGAATTTGTACAGAGACACTCGATGGATAAGTTATATCCATCGAGTGAGTGGTAAAGCTATCTGACGGATAACTGCTATTAAGCTTATCTGTCGGGATACAATCACTACTCGACGGATGAGCAATATCCATCGAGAGAGTAAAAATGAATGAGGTGGGAAGAGAAACTATTGTTGACTCTGTGTTGATTGAAGTTATTTGAGGCACATATGTCACAATAGTATCTGAAAGAATTGGCAAGTGAGCCAACAAATCATCTAAAAGATGATGCTCACTTGCACTAGATTTTGGCTTCCCCAACAGAGTTAAAGAAGGGAAATCAGGAATTGAAGTGTTTATCATATCCACTTCCAGAGAGTTTGTTGGTGAGTATGGTGTTTCAGAGGTTTCTATTATAAGAGATTTTGCCTGTGACTCCACATTTATTGGAGCCACATCAATCTGAATTTGAGAAGGTGCAGGGACTGTGTCTTTAGCACTAGTTTGCACTGTGTGTGTGCCCTGTGCATCCCCAGTTGCTTTGGATTTCTTATTTCTAGTGTAAGTTTGGGGTGAGCTTGTGTCCCTAACCCTTTTGTCTTGTGCTCTTGGATGAGAGCTTTGTTCAATAGCCACATCCTTTTGGGAGGATGCAGCTAGAAGTGAGCTTTTGTCCTTTTTAGACACTACAGTTTGTTGAGAAACTGCAGTGTGGCTAGGATGGTATTCACTCAACTCTCCAACCTTATCCTTGGGGTTTCTTTGATGTTCACCCCTTCCCTCACCTATCTGACCCTCCTTCACACTCCCCTCTTTGGATTTGGTAGATTTTTCAACTGGTACCTTTTGAGAGATACCAGATGGGGTTTTCTTTGATTTGGATTTGGAAATTACAGTTGTTTTGGCAGCTTTGGTAGGCAACTGTTTGGTCATTGTCACAGTTGCCATAGCTATGCCTGAACTCAAAGAAAAAGAGGAGATTGGAATAGTTGAGGGTATGGATGAACTTACCTCACTTACCTGAGGTGTCTGTATTACAGGAAAGTAGAACATTGGCACATCCCTATGATGGTTGGCTCTGTTCAAATCTGCAATGATTCTTCTCTCTTGAACCCAACAAGCTAATTTGTTGTTTGGGTTCTCAAGTACAATCTTTTGACAAAGATGGTTCGCCAATATCATGAAAAATCTAGAATAATATACATTCTTTCCCCTTTTGGCTAACTCACCTAGTTTAAAACCTAACTCATACAAGACAAGGTCACTGAAATTGTAAAATTTATCTGTAACTAGCATGTATAGCATGTTAAGCATGAAAATGTTCACAGAATCAAAATTACTGACTTTTCCAGAGAAAACTTTAGTCACAACATCACACATGAAACTCCATTCCTTCCCAAGACCTAATCTTCTAATTTCACTTAGCTTATTAGTAGGAAGTGCATAATGCATGGAATTAAGCATATTGATAATATCAGTGCCAGTGTGTGGTGAAGTTACATTATCATCAGAAATTTTGAAACATGCTTTTATCACATCACTATTGATACATAACTCATTACCTTTGATAGTTAGAGTGATGGTTTTGTCAGTGGAGTTGTAGTTTGCAGTGGTCCACATCTCTTCAACAACTTCACAGTAAACTGTGGGTGATTCAAGCATGGCATAACTTAACTTGCAGTTCTTCATGAAGTCCATCATCTTGTGATAGTCTTCTGATTGCTGAATACCCTTATTGACCAAAACAGTGAAGTTGTTCTTCTCATAAATGAACCCAGTCTGAGACATGATATTTACTACAGGTGCCATTGTTAGAGAATGAAAGCTTAAAGAGAAAGAGGATATTTGCTTGAGAGAGAATAAAATAAAAGCAGTTGAATTTGAGAATGATAAAAGAAAATAATTGGAATGAAATAAGCTTTTATACTCCCTCAAAAACAACGGATGAAAATAATAAAGAAAAGTAAATTACCCAATAGAAATTGCCTAAATTAGCCGTTTAAAATAAACTGTAAAAATTCCACCCATTATCCGTCGTGTAATGCTTACAAACTATAAGTATACTCGATGGATAATATTCAGGGAATTAACGGTTAAGATTTAGACACTTCGACGGATAAGGATAAACTGTTATCCGTCGAGTTTTAAAAGATTCCAGAAAAATAATTGATTTTTATTTGCACATTGTATATCGACGGATGACTCAACTCGATGGATAGTGGTCATCCGTCGAGATGCAAATTTTGATTTAGCCAAAATTTCACTCAAGACTAAAAATCAGTTAAATTTCTGGCTACTTAACAACTTGCAAAATAACTCAGATAGATTCAAGAGTAATTAAGCATACCTAACTCACTTACCAACCTAGAAAAGGTGGATTCATCCAGTGGCTTGGTAAATATATCTGCAAGTTGCTTCTCACTTGGAACAAAATGTAACTCTACAGTACCATTCATTACATGTTCCCTTATGAAATGGTACTTGATGTCTATGTTCTTTGTCCTTGAATGTTGCACTGGATTTTTAGTGATGGCAATTGCACTTGTGTTATCACAGAAAATAGGGATCCTCTCAACTTGCAAACCATAGTCTAACAATTGATTTTTCATCCATAAAATTTGTGCACAGCAACTGCCTGCAGCAATATATTCAGCTTCAGCTGTAGAGGTAGAAACTGAATTTTGCTTTTTACTGAACCAGGACACAAGCTTGTTTCCTAGAAATTGACAAGTTCCTGTTGTGCTTTTTCTGTCAATTCTGCAACCTGCATAGTCTGCATCTGAATAACCAGTTAGATTAAAACCGGACTCTCTAGGATACCAAATGCCAAGTCTTGGTGTTCCCTTGAGATATCTAAAAATTCTCTTAATAGCTATCAAGTGAGACTATCTAGGATCAGCCTGAAATCTAGCACATAAACATGTAGCAAACATTATATCTGGCCTACTAGTTGTTAAGTACAAAAGTGAGCAACCATGCCTCTATAGCTTGAAATATCCACAGACTTTTCAGTAGTGTTTAATTCAAGCTTAGTGGCAGTGGCCATGGGAGTTTTTGCAGATGTGCAATTCATTAGATCAAACTTCTTTAAAAGATCAAAAATATATTTAGTTTGACTAATGAATATTCCATTACTAACTTCTTTAACTTGTAAACCAAGAAAGTAGGTTAGTTCTCCCATCATGCTCTTTTCATACTTACTTTGCATTAGTTTGGCAAACTTTTTACAAAGTTTCTCATCTGTAGAGCCAAAAATAATGTCATTTACATAAATTTGGACAAGTATACTAGAGCCATTAACATTTCTGAAAAATAAAGTTTTATCTACAATACCTCTTGTAAAGTGATTTTCCAAAAGGAACTTTGATAAAGTGTCATACCAGGCTCTAGGTGCTTGCTTCAGTCCATAAAGTGCTTTCAGTAGATAATAGACATACTCTGGGAAATTTGGATCTTCAAAACCAGGAGGTTGACTAACATACACTTCTTCCTCCAAATCCCCATTCAGAAAGACACTTTTATCATCCATTTGATAGACCTTGAAATTGGCATGGGCTGCATAGGCTAAGAAGATTCTGATGGCTTCAAGTCTTGCAACAGGAGCAAACGTTTCATCAAAATCTATTCCCTCTTGCTGGCAATAGCCCTTAGCAACCAATCTGGCTTTGTTCCTTACTATTATGCCATTTTCATCCATCTTGTTTCTGAATACCCATTTGGTGTCTATTGGATTCTTTCCTTTAGGCTTGGGTACCAGCTTCCAGATGTCATTCCTTTCAAATTGGTTTAGCTCCTCCTGCATAGCTAAAATCCAATCTGGATCCAACAAAGCTTCTTCTACCTTCTTTGGTTCTTCCATTGACAGAAAGCTGCTGTATAGACATTCTTCCTGAGTTGCTCTTCTTGTTTGAACTCTAGAAGACACATCACCAATAATTAGTTCAAAGGGGTGATCTTTTGTCCATTTCCTTGGTTGAGGTAGATTAGCTCTAGATGAAGAGACCTCAATGTTGTCTTGATGTGTGATTGAGTTTTGATTGCTAGAAACTCCCCCTGAGTTTGTGGATCTTTGATTTGAGAAAGGGGTACTTTCTATGGGTGACCTTCCTCGATTTCCTGCTCCTTTAGATAACCCGACAGATGGTGAATTTTGAGTACCGATGCATGAGACAGGTTATCTTCCGACGGATAACACAGATTGCCTTCCGACGGATGAAGAATTATGTAACTCGACGGATGTTGAGTTATGTGCTTCATTGGTGGTAGATTTGTCTGCATTATCCTTAGACACTGTTTCTTGATCACTCTCATCATCACTTTCATCACTGACCACCTCAACATTGTCGAATTTGAGGCTCTCATGGTAATCTCCATCTTTTAGTCCTTAAATCTTTTTATCATCAAACACAACATGTATAGATTCAACAACAATGTTGGTTCTTAGATTGTAGACTCTATATGCTTTACCAACAACATATCCAACAAAAATTCCTTCATCTGCTTTAGCATCAAACTTCCCATTTTGATCAGTTTGATTTCTCAGAATATAACATTTACAGCCAAAGACATGAAGAAAGTTTAGAGTTGGCTTCTTGTTCTTGAACAATTGATAAGATGTCATGCATCTTGCTTGATTAATCAGAGAGATATTCTGAGTGTAGCATGTAGTGTTTACAGCTTCAGCCCAGAAATATGTTGGTAATTTTGATTCTTCAAGCATTGTCCTTGCAGCTTCAATAAGAGATCTATTCTTTCTTTCCACTACTCCATTCTGTTGTGGAGTCCTTGCTGCTGAAAACTCATGCAAGATCCCATTTTTTTCACAAAATGCTCTCATGACATGGTTCTTGAACTCAGTTCCATTGTCACTCCTGATTCTTCTTACTTTGAAATCAGGATGATTGTTAACTTGCCTTATGTGATTGATGATGATTTCACTAGCCTCATCTTTAGACTTTAGGAAATATGTCCAAGAGAACTTTGAGAAATCATCTACAATTACTAGGCAAAATCTTTTCTTTGAAATTGATAATACATTGACTAGTCCAAACAAATCCATGTGAAGAAATTGCAGAGGCTCTTCAATTGCTGAATCAAGTTTCTTCCTGAATGATGCTTTGATCTGCTTCCCTTTTTGGCAGACATCACACAGTCCATCCTTTGTAAACTCCACTAGAGGAATTCCTCTTACTAGTTCTTTCCTTACCAGCTCATTCATGGTCTTGAAGTTTAAATGGGATAGCTTCTTGTGCCATAGCCAACTTTCATCTTGACTTACTTTGCTGAGAAGACAAGTTACAGATTCTGCTTTGGTTGAGTTGAAGTCAGCTAGGTACACATTTCCTCTTCTCACACCAGTGAGAACCACTTTGTTGTTTTGATTGTTAGTCACAAGACAGGCTTCTTTGTTGAAGGTTACTGAGTTGTCTTTGTCACAAAGCTGGCTGATACTCAACAGATTGTGTATGAGACCATCCACTAAGGCAACCTCTTCAATGATGACATTGTCCTTTGAAATCAAGCCATATCCCACAGTATAACCTTTGCTATCATCTCCAAAAGTAATACTTGGGCCAGCTCTCTCCTTAAACTCTGTGAGCAGGGTAGAATCACCAGTCATGTGTCTTGAACAACCACTATCCAAGTACCAAAGATTCTTTCTGTTTTCCTGCACACATCAAAATCAAATCAAGTTGATTTTGGTACCCAAGTTTCCTTGGGTCCTGCCTTGTTAGCTTTCTTCTTCTTCTGTTTCTTAGGTCTTATCTCATTTGACTTAGGAATTTCAGATTCTTCCTTAGTCAATTGGGTTGTACCTTTGAAACCACTAAATGCAATAGAATTATCATGCATGTTATGGCTAACAGGAAATGGCATGCTTGGTGTAAACATGTTATTCCAGTAAGGCATGCTAAATGCCATTTGAGGCATATTGTATGCAGCATAGTATGGATTAGGTGCAAATGGCATATTAGCAAACTGTGCATTCATATTCTGTGTAGGCATAGCATGAACAGGCATGAGAGGCATGACATTCATGTTAGGAAATTGAGGCTGAATAGACATGGGAGTAGGCATGGCAGATTTGCAATTAACAGACAAATGATTTACACTACCACACTTGACACAGATTTTTCTGGGGGCATATTTATCAGGTGTGTAGTTATTGTGTTTGTTAATCCCTACTTTACCATTCCTATTGTTTTTCTTTTTAATCTCTGTTTTTACCTCTATCTTCTCAAGTCTGTCACTTAACTGTTTGACAGTCATGTGACCAACATTAGCCTTTTTCCCTTTCTTAGCTTGACTTGACTCTCCTGAAACAAAGTTCTTGGAAACAGACCCATACTTTTCATTTAGCTTGATTAATTTGGCTTTGCTAATGGGTTTGCTTACAGCCGACGGATGAGGATTTTTATCATTCGACGGATAACACTTTTTGTTATCCGACGGATAGTCCTCATCATCCGTCGAGTCTACATCTGTTAGCAACCCATCTACCAAAATAGGTTCTAGTTTCTCCTTATTCTTTTTCCAGACTTCATCACAAAAAGACTCAATTCCTTGAACCTTGGTGATTTGAGCATGAACATCTCTGGATGTTTTCCATGCTTTAATCACCTCTTGTTCACGATCGAGCTGCTTCTCCAAAATTTCTTCCTTTTTCAAGGACTCGGTTAATTTCTCCTTGGCAATCTTACACTCAATTTTTAATTTCTCAAACTCAACATATTGAGACTCAAGCACATTATTCCTCTCACTTAAAAACAAGTTGTTTTCTTTGATTTTAGCATTTTCTTTAGTGAGAGACTTAAGTGTAACACGCAAATGATACAATTCTATAGACATATCATTTAATGCATCATTACACTCAGCTTTAGATAAATGTGCAAGGTTTGTAGTGATTACCTGATTGCTTGAGGAACTTGTCTCTGTTTCATCAGACTTGGCCATAAGGGCTAGATTGACATAGCTGACATCTTCATCTTCATCCAAACCATTAGCTGCCAAGTCATTCTCTTGTATAATAAAAGCCCTTTCCTTTTGTTTGAGTAGATCAAAGTTTTTTTGCTTGTAATCTACAGACTCAAACCTTTTCTTACTGGAATCTGACTTTCTACACTCATTTGCAAAATGCCCTGCCAAGCCACATTTGAAACATTTGAATTTTGACTTATCCACCATGTTTCTATTTGGCTTGGCTGCTCCAAATTTCTTTTTGAACTTGAGCTTGGCAAATCTTCTTGAAAGGAATGCTAGGTGCTCATCAATGTCCTCCATGTCATCTTGGCTCAATGAATCTTCACTTTCTGCAGCTAGCCCCTTACCCTTGCTTTCACAGACCTTTGAAGTTGATTCCACAGCTTCCATATTCACTTCTTTCTCCTTTTCTAGATCAGCAACTAGTGCAATAGATCCTCCTTTCATCTTTCCTCTCTCCATTCTTTCATCCTGCTCTATCTCAAGCTCATAGGTTTTCAGAATGCCATACAGTCTCTCTAAAGTAAACTCCTTATAATCTTGTGAGTTTCTCAATGAGACTGTCATTGGTTTCCATTCCTTTGGAAGAGATCTGAGAAATTTCAGATTGGAGTCTTTATTCTGATAGACTCTTCCATGCAACTTAAGAGCATTTAGTAGTTTTTGGAATCTACTAAAAATGTCAGTGAGTGACTCACTTTCTTTATTGTGAAAATGCTCATATTGCTGAATCAAGAGCTGCATTTTATTTTCTCTTACTTGCTCAGTACCATCACAAATTATCTGTATTGTGTCCAAAACTTCCTTGGCAGTCTTGCAGTTGATGATGTTATCAAACATGTCTGCATCAACACCATTGAACAGAATGTTCATGGCCTTTTTATCTTTCCTGACTTGTTCAATGTCAGTATCAGACCATTCATGCCTTGGCTTTGGAACAGATGGCTCATTTCCTGTTGCAGCTCTCATTGGAACATGAGGGCCTCTTTCTGTGCAGTCCACATAGGCCTCATCTTGAGAGAGCATGTGAAGATGCATCTTTACCTTCCAATGATGGTAATTATCTTTATCAAGAAAAGGAATCTTGACTCCAACATCTTTCTTGTTCATCTTGCTGAATTGTTTTGATCTTTTAACTCTTTGTAGATTAAGAACTTGCTCTGATACCAATTGTTAGTCCCTTAACAATGTAGCAAGAATTACAGAAGGGGGTTGAATGGAATTCTTGAACCTTTTTCTTGAAATAAAAATGTTCAACTCGATTATAGATATATTTGTTTTGATTAGCACAATGCGGAATGTAAACTTAATTGAATCAAAACATAAGTAATTAAAAACAAGAGTCTTTAAAAACTTTCTGGTGGATTTAAACAATTCCACCAGAGATATATATAATATATTGAGAGGACTCTATGTGCAGAAATGCTCACAGCTGCTTACAAAATAGAACTACTGAGAATACAGGAAATGCTAATGATTCTGCTTACAAAGATTTCTCTGTTTTTGTGTTTCTCAGCTATCTCAGTTATTTTTCTATTTGCTACTCTCTTGGTTTATATAATACCAAGATTACAAAGTCAAAAAAAACTGAACAAATATAAAATCTAACAGTCTTAAGCTTTGCTGCTTTTCGTCCTCTATTACCCAGTTAATGGGCTTCCACAATGTGTTTGTATACAACTCGACGGCTGTGTGTCAGCTTTCACTGTTCAACTGATGTTTGAATTCTTGATATGATCATCCGTCGACTTTCAGATCATCCATCGATGAGTTAATTATTCATCCGTCGACTGCTATATTAAACATCCGTTGATAGTCATTTGATCATTCGTCGAAGGCTTTGTTAATCATCCGTCGGTAGCTATTTTGGCACTTAACTTCATTTCACTTATACAGAATTACAAGACATTACTTATGTACAATTAATCAACCTATTCTGCATATCTAGTTAAAGTCAACATGACTTATATGCTACTACAGATTCTATACAAAGGTGCATACATCACTGTGCTACAAACTTATTATTACATAAGCTACTCACTCGATGGATAATAAGTTAATCATCCGTCGGGACTATAATGAGTTATCCGTCGGGACTATAATTCTTATCCGTCGAGTGCTACATTATTTCACTAAGTGAAATCTACTTAGATGTTTTGTTTAAGTGATCATCAAGTACACAACATATTCACAACAGTATGAACAGAAAGTAGAGATCAAGAGCTTTGTTTTGGTTACTCACATGATCGATTTAGATAACAGAATCACTCTCAAATCTGCAGTTGAATTCTCTGGTTGTTCTTCACCCACACTCCTATTTTCTTAATTTTCTGATTTTTTAACTATAATTAACTAATTAATTAGTGATAATTCAGGTATTTATATTTATGAAAATAATACCCCTAAATAAAATTAAGGGTCTAATTACACATCTAATAATACTATTTGGGCCTAATTTTTAAAATTTTTGGGTATTAATAATGAATTTTTAAATATCCAATAAATATAAAATAAATGTCAAAAATTCCCAAAAATTATGAATATTACAAAAATGCAAAGAAAAATGATGTATGATAATTTCATGATCATATAAAACTAAAAATGTGATTTTTTTGGGGGTTTTGGTACCCGAAGGGGTCCGGAAAAGTCATTTTTCGCGAAAAAGGTAAATTTGTAAAACGTCTAGGGGTTCAGAATAGCGATATGGTATAGGTCGTTTTTGGCAAAATAGGACCAATGATTTTGTTTGAAATACGGGCTTTTAAAACACTGTTTGAGCTGTATGGGTTTCGATATAAACATATATAACTTACTATAAAACATTCAATAAATATCCAAAACACATTCGGATCAAAACAAATAACACGTAGCACATAACAATTAGGGTTTAATGACTCAACACATTTAATCACATAATAATACACATAATTTATCTTTATTATAATATCATACAAGCGTAATTTCTCGGTCGTTACATTCTCCCCCCTTGTTAGGTCCCAATGTGTTTGTAGAAGGGGGGGTTGAATACAAACAGTACCGAATAATCGAATTAAATGCGGAATAAAAAAATGTGAAACAAAATTCAAGTTAAATAAGAATATTATTAAACTTGAAAGGTGTTACAACAACTGTATCGATTACAAGGAATTAATCTCAAATTAATTATCACAAATTTAGAATAAATTCGACATGAACTTTTTCTATTTTTGCAATAATTAGAATCAAATGCTAAACGCGATTTGAGATTAAGTTCTAGGGATTTTAATCCGC
Source organism: Apium graveolens (assembly GCF_009905375.1). NCBI lineage: Eukaryota > Viridiplantae > Streptophyta > Magnoliopsida > Apiales > Apiaceae > Apium > Apium graveolens. The sequence continues at coordinate 148,306,459 of NC_133650.1, forward strand.
TAGATTGTTACACAAGAACAAGATAAAGATTTCTAGTTGATTGGATTTAACTTTGCAATCTAGAAATTGATCTTTGAATTTCAGCAGAGAACAATGAAATATTTCTTAGGCGGCTGCTGTGTTCTTGTATTTTTTCAGTTCTTCTGTTTGAATGATAGATAATTGAAAGAAGGTCTTCTGCTTCTTTTTAAATCAACAGCCGAAATGTTAAGCTGGTATGACAATCCTTTTTGCTCAGCAAGACTTTCGGTAGGACTATCTTTTGAACTAGCAAGACTATCAGAATGAACTAGCATGACAATCAGAATGAACTAGCATGACAATCAGAATGAACTAGCAAGACAATCCTCCTCCTAGTGTAACTTTCGGTGAGACTATTGAAAATGGCCTAGCATGACAATCGGTATGACAATCCTGATTGTCATGCTAGTTCATTTTCAATTGTCTTGTTGATTTAATGCAGATTTTAATCCAATTTAAATTCTGAAAATTCCTAAAATTAATTCAGAATTAATTAATCAATTAATTCAATTAATAAATAAATTATTCTTCGCAGATATAATTTATTTTCTTAATTAAATTAGATGACTTAATTAATTAATAGAGAATTAATTCTAGTCTTCAACAGCACCCATCCTTCTGCAGATCTTCTGAAAATCACTGAAAATTATGAATCAATTCCACCACTTCAATGTTGACACTCGATGTACTGTCTGGTTCATGAGTGACTAACTTCCGTGACGTTTCTTCATGTCTTGACTTTGACACTTTGATTTTCTTCAGATTAAATCCTTGTAATTAATGATACTCTGACGAGATCTCTGTCACTTGATTAAATCCACGATCTTGATTTATATCACTGAGGCATGATCAATTTCTTGAACTTCTTCCAGTAAATTAATTCCTCAAGTCTGTAGATGAACCTTGTTTCTGAATCCTTTGACAGATATTACTTTGCGAGATCTCTCTGACGGTCGATCCACTATTTACTTATTACATTCTTATTTGAGTTGAGTTGAATCCTCGAATATACAAATAGGCTATGACATATGACTTACAATCTCCCCCTATTTGTTTGTTAGACAATAACACACAAATACCTAGAGGATAACTCAACTAACAAATAAGAAAAAGATATAAACATACATGCAAAGTAAATAGTAGAAAAGTTCTGGATGAGATTTAACATTTTCCAGATTCCAAGTAGATGTTCCTCTAGACTGAACATATCTTCAAGTAGTTCCATCTTGATTTGTACAACCACATTTCCTGTTGAGAAGCCCATATCTCTCTTGCTTCTCCCCCTATGAGAATCAACTGATTAAAGAAGATCACCTTCGTTTACCACCTCTCCCGTACAATAGGATCCGCAGATAAAACCAATGGTACTCCCTTAACAGCTTCTTCCCTTATCAGAAAATCACCTTGTGTTTACCACCTCTCCCGTACAATAGGATCCGTAGTTACAAACAACAATGGTGTGGTGTAGTGTACATGTTTAGGATCTTTTTCTTCCTCCCTGCTATTTCTCCCCCTTAGTTGAGGAATCCTCCAAACTGTTACTTAAGCTTTTATCTCCCCCTTAAAGAAGGAATGTATGCCGTCGTCTGAAGGAGTTCTCATATTTCACTTGGTTGGAAAAGAAATAACAAGTAGTTTCTCTTTCTACCTCACTGTGAGTGTGTGATTCTGTTTAGTGTACCTCACATGTGTTTCACTCTTCTCTCCACTCGTGTTTACACTCATTCTCACAAGTGTATCACTCTTCTCTCATAGCTCCATAATCCAGCTGTACCTGCAAGGAAAATCACCTTAGCCATCCTTAAGGAGGTCACAGGTGGTGTAATGGGAGTTCACAAATCCCCATCCTTGTTAAACTCGTCAGATGAATCTGAGTCATAATTTACAAGTTGCTAGTTTCCCTTTTAGGGTTCCAGATTTGAATTCTGGGAAGGTAAACAATGATCCAACGAATTTAGCATAAAGATCAAAGTTCCCTTCTAATGTCTGTGAAGACATTTCCTTGTGACTTATCAGGTAATATCTGAATCATTGTCAACAAGTTGCCGATCTGCACCTATGTCAGATCCACTATCCGCAGATGCATCCAGGGGATTTAAGCCTGGGGAGGTAGACACTGACCACTGACATATGGCTTTTGGATCAGTATCCTCTCCTAACACCTGTAAAGGCAATTGGTCCACTAACGAACCTTGATCAATCGAATCTGACCTTAAAATGGTCAAAACTCTTGTTTCCGTCAACTCATCCTTTGTGTGTGTAAGCTCTCCTTGTGCATCAAGAATTGTTTATGTTTGAAGTGGTGACACTACATCGGATACCTTGGCCGACAGGCAAAATTCAATAGACTCACCCTGTTGAGAGAATGAATCTAGTAACTGTTTTTGTGCCTTTTCAGCCATTACATCTTTTTGAGAAGATGTATGGGGGCTAGCAGTTGTCTCGGTTTAAATACTACTCATCTATGTAGGAGACAGAGCTACTGGGTTGACTACAGAACCTTCCTTATGTGGTGCACTAGGCACTATCTCCCTCACGCTCATTCATACTACATTTAGTGGTAATAGAGTGTTGGTTGGTTCTGTTTTTGTGTTTGTCTTTACAGTCTGGGATAGACGTTGTGGGTTTTCAACCTCATGACTGTTAATGAAAGAAAGCCATTGGAGACTGAATCTGTAACACAGAATATATGGTAATAGAGAGAAAATGATTTACAATAGTGATTTCAAAAGATTTTACATGAAATAAGAAATCACTAATGTAGAAAGAAGTTTGATTTTGTTTTTCAATATGAATGAGTTTTTGATAAAACATTGATCACTTAGGGTAAAGTCTAAGTAATTCTCATTCATGTCAAAAGCTTACAAATATCTGCAACATAATGTTAACAACATATCATTGACCGATACTTGTCAAGTACTTTAGATACTAATTGTTATGTTGCATAATCAATATACCACTGCACATATAAAACAATATGATTGTGCTTAGTGATAAGATAGTTATTAATATGACGACTCTACTTATTCATATACAATTATAACTTCTGTTAGAGTGTCATACCATGTCCTTGACGATTGCTTGAGCAGTATACTAGTTCATACCAACCTGAAGTGAGATTGTGAAGAAGAAATTGCATAGTCCAATAGATCTGCAGCTGCAAAGTCCATGAACTGTGGTGCATTGACTTCCTCTTTTGACTTACCAACCAGGAGTACACTTGTACACATCTTACTAGAGTACAATTCCAAGTGTAATGTGCAGCAGGTGTCTGATATGTCGTAATATTCTCAAGTCTCGTCACTGGTGCTATATGTTAGATACTGCTTCCTGATAATAACCTAGCACAATATACAAAATTACAATGATAACATTCCCAGCTTGCAAACAGCCATATCCCTCAGATAAACCTTTGCTGTTATCTCCAAAGGTAACCAGGGGGCCAGCTTTCTCAATCCTCATTTGATAGCAGGGCTCTATCTCCGGTCATATGTCTTGATGATCCACTGTCAAGAATCCACACTACCGGTTACACCTGTTTAATGCCCTGCACTTCAAATGGATTAGACCTTCTTCGGAACCCAAACTTGGTTGGGCCCGGCATACTTGTAGAATTGTCCTTTGTCAGGCAAAACAACATTTTTAATTTTAACGATCTCAACATCCTCAATGACTGAACATTTGACCTTGTAAACAGCCTTAACAAATTTCTGTTTAAGCTTAGGCACAAATGTCTCCTTTCTAGCCTTAGAAGGACTAGCAGTCTTGGACCTATCATGCTTCTTGTTATTCACATGCTGACGAGTAGTACTCTTATTATTAGACACATGCTTACCATTAAAATAAGCATACATCATATTAAAAGCACAAGACATACAATTAGAAACACCACATGCTTTATGAGAGTGATTAACAGCAGGTAATTTATGCATGGTAGACATGGCATTATTGTTATCCAACTCATGTGTGTCGTAGTTAGTCTCAGTTGCTTTCACAACTTTGACTGGAACTTTCGACTCACTTGAATTGGAAACAATCTTCTCATAAGCATGATCCTCAGCACGTATTTCTTCTTGAATAACAGAAGAGGTCGCATCAAATGGTTCAGCAATTGATGCTTTATAGAGGGGTTCATCAACACCCTTAAGCACATGTGGTACTTCCCTCCCTTTAGCACAGACATGAGGAGGGGAGTTTATGCCTAATTCTCCAATAGCAGCATTGTAATCATATCATATTCCAGATGTTTGATTAACAGCTTGCTTACTGTAGAACTCTTTAGCCTTCGAACAAGAATTGAAGTAGGCTCTAACCTTAGTCTCAAGACCGGTGATCTTGTCTTTGAGAATAGTTTCGAGTTTTCTATAACAGTCAACTCTATTCTCTAGAAAAGATACATGTTCTTTTAATTTGTCTTGATTAATATGCACAAGTCTTAATTCATTGACCTCTTTCTCAAGGTCTGTGATCTTTAAACTTAACAGTTCATTATCACGACGTGCACAATCTAAGTTACCTCTTAGATGATAAACCATTTCAGCATCAGAAAGTTTTACCTCTATTCTTGACGATGAAGCTTTTCCATCAATAGCCATAAGAGCAAGATTTCCTTCATCTTCATCTTCACTGTCAGTATCATCCCAGCTTCTTCCCTTTGCCAGATAAGCCCTTTCAGAGTTCTTTCTTACTTGCTTTGGCTTCCTACATTCTGTGGCAAAGTGTCCCAACTCATTGCAGTTATAGCATCTAATGGTGCTTCGATCAACCATCCCTGTTTTGTACCCACCACTGCTGGTGTTAGAGGATGAAGATCCACCTTTCTGGAATTTGTTGTAGTTGGACTTGTACTTAAGCTTGGGATTCCTCCTGAATCTGACATGGGAGAATCTCTTGACAATTTGGGCCATTAATTCATCTTCCAATTGCTCCAGCTCTTCCAAGGAATAAAAATCATCACTTGATTGATTTGTAGTAGGAGGATCATATTCTACTACTAACTCATTTTCCTCACCCTTGGAAAACTGTACCATTCTTTCTAACTGTTGAGATTGTTGTTGTTGTTGACCTTCAGCTACAAGTGCAGTAGATGTGCTGACCATTCTATCCTTCCCGTAGACTTCCTTCTGTTGAATCTGCTCCAACTCATAGGTTTTTAACACTCCATAGAGCCTGTCCAAAGAAATCTCACTCAGATCTCTAGCTTCTCTAATGGCAGTGATTCTATGTTCAAGATGAGCTGGCAGTGTTAAAAGGAACTTTTTGTTGACCTCCCTGATTGAATAATACTTTCCATTGATGTTCAGGTTGTTGATCAACGCATTGTACCTCTCAAACACTTCATTAATTCCTTCTCCTGGATTTGATTTGAAATGTTCATATTCAGAGGTTAGGATTTCCAACTTGTTCTCCCTAACTTCCTCTGTGCCTTCATTAATCACCTCAATAGTTTCCCACATGTGTTTGGAATTTTTACAGTTCATCACATATCTGTTCATCAAGGGATCAAGGGAATCAATTAATATTAATTGAAGGCTGGCATCCAAGGAGGCTTCTTCCTTCTCAGCAGGAGTAAAATCTTCAGGCTCTTTTGGATAGGTTCTAGCTTCAGTAGTCACCACACCATCTATTATTACCTCCGGTTCAATAACCATCGGAGTTTTTATACCCTTCTTTAACAAGTTTGAATATTTGGGATTTGCAACTTGTAAAAATAATAGCATCTTCTTCTTCCACATGATATAATTCTCTTTATCAAATTGTGGAATTTTAACGGTTCCAACTTTATGTGAAGTCATTATGAATTTTTGAATAAATAAAAATTCAAGGAGTTGAAAAATCACAAAAGTCTAGGATCTTGATTTGTTCGTTAATCAGAAGGCTCTGATACCAATTGTTAGGTCCCAATGTGTTTGTAGAAGGGGGGTTGAATACAAACAGTACCGAATAATCGAATTAAATGCGGAATAAAAAAATGTGAAACAAAATTCAAGTTAAATAAGAATATTATTAAACTTGAAAGGTGTTACAACAACTGTATCGATTACAAGGAATTAATCTCAAATTAATTATCACAAATTTAGAATAAATTCGATATGAACTTTTTCTATTTTTGCAATAATTAGAATCAAATGCTAAACGCGATTTGAGATTAAGTTCTAGGGATTTTAATCCGCTAGATTGTTACACAAGAACAAGATAAAGATTTCTAGTTGATTGGATTTAACTTTGCAATCTAGAAATTGATCTTTGAATTTCAGCAGAGAACAATGAAATATTTCTTAGGCGGCTGCTGTGTTCTTGTATTTTTTCAGTTCTTCTGTTTGAATGATAGATAATTGAAAGAAGGTCTTCTGCTTCTTTTTAAATCAACAGCCGAAATGTTAAGCTGGTATGATAATCCTTTTTGCTCAGCAAGACTTTCGGTAGGACTATCTTTTGAACTAGCAAGACTATCAGAATGAACTAGCATGACAATCAGAATGAACTAGCATGACAATCAGAATGAACTAGCAAGACAATCCTCCTCCTAGTGTAACTTTCGGTGAGACTATTGAAAATGGCCTAGCATGACAATCGGTATGACAATCCTGATTGTCATGCTAGTTCATTTTCAATTGTCTTGTTGATTTAATGCAGATTTTAATCCAATTTAAATTCTGAAAATTCCTAAAATTAATTCAGAATTAATTAATCAATTAATTCAATTAATAAATAAATTATTCTTCGCAGATATAATTTATTTTCTTAATTAAATTAGATGACTTAATTAATTAATAGAGAATTAATTCTAGTCTTCAACAGCACCCATCCTTCTGCAGATCTTCTGAAAATCACTGAAAATTATGAATCAATTCCACCACTTCAATGTTGACACTCGATGTACTGTCTGGTTCATGAGTGACTAACTTCCGTGACGTTTCTTCATGTCTTGACTTTGACACTTTGATTTTCTTCAGATTAAATCCTTGTAATTAATGATACTCTGACGAGATCTCTGTCACTTGATTAAATCCACGATCTTGATTTATATCACTGAGGCATGATCAATTTCTTGAACTTCTTCCAGTAAATTAATTCCTCAAGTCTGTAGATGAACCTTGTTTCTGAATCCTTTGACAGATATTACTTTGCGAGATCTCTCTGACGGTCGATCCACTATTTACTTATTACATTCTTATTTGAGTTGAGTTGAATCCTCGAATATACAAATAGGCTATGACATATGACTTACACCCCTTAACAGGATTCTATCCTCAGAATCACGCTATGTAAATAACTGAGGATACTTTTCTAACATATCACTCTCGAGCTCCCAGGTTAATTCTTCAATCAATGGGTTTCTCCACAAAACTCTCACTAGTGGTACATACTTATTCCTTAATACCCTCTCTTGCCGATCTAGAATTCTTAGCGGCTGCTCTACATATGACAAATCTGCCTGAAGTTCTATTGGCTCATATTCTATTACATGTTTTGTATCAGGGTTATACTTCTTAAGCATAGATACATGAAATACATTATGAATATGCTGTATATGGGGTGGTAAAGCTAACTCGTACGCAACCTTTCCGACTTTCTTCTAAATTTCAAATGGTCCAATGTAGCGAGGTTTCAATTTGCCTTTGTTGCCAAACCTAGTTAATCCCTTCCATGGTGATACCTTTAGCAGTACATGTTCCCCTTCCTGATAGTCCATATCTTTTCTGGATTGATCTTCATATTTATGCTGTCGATTATGCGCTGCTTCAAGTCGTTTGCGGATAAGTTCTACTTTTTCCTTGGTCTGCTGAATCAGTTCTAGACCTAGAATCTTGCGTTCTCCAACTTCATCCCAACATGTAGGTGATCAGCATTTTCTCCCATATAAGGCTTCATAAGGTGGCATCCCGATACTTGCTTGATAGCTGTTATTGTAAGAAAATTCTACTAGCGGTAGATGTTCATCCCAATTACCTTCAAAGTCTATTGCACACACTCGTAACATATCTTCAATTATTTGGATTGTCCTTTCACTTTGCCCATCTGTTTGTGGATGATAAGTAGTACTCATGTTTAACTTGGTTCCTAGACATTCTTGGAATTGTCTCCAAAATCTTGAATTGAAACGGGGATCTCGATCCGACACAATAGATACGGGTACTCCATGACGCATTACAATTTCCTTAAGATATAAGTGCACTAACTTGTCCAGTGAAAACCTTTCATTGATCGGAAGGAAATGTGCTGGCTTCGTTAATCGATCAATGATAACCCAAATTGCATCATGATTTGCTTTCGTCCTTGGAAGTCCCACTACGAAATCCATAGCTAAGTGTTCCCATTTCCATTCTGGAATATCTAGGGGTTGTAGTAATCCGCTCGGGCGTTGATGTTCAGCTTTAACTCTTTGGCATGTATAACACTTACTAACCCATTCCGCTATTTCTTTCTTCATATTTGGCCACCAAAAGTTTTTCTTCAAGTCTCTATACATCTTGGTGCTTCCGGGATGAATTGAATATCTTGAACTTTGAGCGTCTTGCAAAATTTCCGCTTTCAATTCTGGTACGTTAGGTATCCAGATTCTCGAAGCAACTCGTAAAATTCCTTTAGTATCCTTCTGACTGGTAATCTCTTCTCCTATCAAATTATCGATTTCCTGGTCCATTACTTCTTCCTGACACCTTATTTTCTCCAATAGTTCCGGCTGAAAAGTCATAGCGTAAATCATTTCGGTAGAGCTTTCTGAAACACGAACTTCAATTTCCAGTTTATCGAATTCCTTGATTAAGTCTTCTGAAGATGTTAACAGATTCAATCGTTCCTTTCGACTCAGCGCATCTGCTACTACATTAGCTTTGCATGGATGATAATTGATTGAAACATCGTAATCCTTGATTAACTCTAGCCAACGTCGTTGTCGCATGTTGAGTTCCTTCTGCGTGAAAATATACTTTAAGCTTTTATGGTCTGTATAAATCTCACATCTTTCGCCGTATAAATAGTGTCTCTAGAGTTTCAGTGTGAATACAATTGCAGCTAGTTCGAGATCGTGCATCGGATATTTCTGTTCATGCGGCTTTAACTGTCTAGAAGCATATGCGATCACGTTGCCATGTTGCATCAAAACACATCCAAGTCCTCGATAAGAAGCGTCGCTGTAAATGACAAAGTCTCCTTAATCATCAGGTAAAACAAGTACAGGTGCGGTTACTAATCGATTCTTCAATTTTGGAAACTTGCTTCGTATTTCTCGTTCCATTCGAACTTTTCATTCTTTCGTGTCAACTTCGTCAATGGTGTGGCTATCTTTGCAAAATCTTTAACGAATCTTCTGTAATAACCTGCTAATCCCAAGAAACTTCTAACTTCCGTTGGCGTCTTTGGTCTTTCCCAATTTAGAATAGCTTCAATCTTCGTTGGGTCCACTTGAATTCCTTCAATACTAATGATGTGTGCTAAAAATTGCACTTCCTTCAACCAAAATTCACATTTTGAAAATTTCGCATAAAGCTGCTCCTTTCGTAATATCTCCAACGTCGTTCTTAAGTGCGCTGCATGTTCTTCTTCCGTCTTTGAATAAATCAAGATGTCATCAATAAATATAATGATAAACTTATCCAGGTACTTCTTGAATACTCGATTCATCAAATCCATAAATACTGCAGGTGCATTCGTCAGTCCAAAAGCCATCACAAGAAATTCGTAGTGTCCATATCTCATTCTGAATGCAGTCTTTGGAATATCTTTTGCCTTAATCTTTAACTAGATGATAGCCTGATCGTAAGTCAATTTTCGAAAACCACGCCGCTCCTTTCAGTTGATCAAATAGGTCATCAATACGAGGCAAAGGATATTTATTCTTGATAGTTAACTTGTTCAGCTCACGATAATCAATACATAGTCGCATGCTACCGTCTTTCTTTTTCACGAACAATAATGGTGCGTCCCATGGGGATACACTTGGCCTTATAATTCCTTTGTCGAGAAGTTCTTGCAACTGCTTTGCTAATTCCTTCATTTCAACAGGTGCCATTCGATATGGAGCTTTCGAAATTGGTTCAGTCCCTGGCGCCAAATCAATAGTGAACTCGATTTCTCGATCCGGTGGTAGTCTTGGAAGTTCATCTAGAAAGACATCGGGAAACTCACAAACTGTAGGAATATCTTCAATCTTCGGACTTTCTTTGTCGGTATCCAACACTTAGGCTAAATAGGCTTGACATCCTTGACGTAGCAATTGTTTTGTCTGCATTATTGTTAAGAATCTCTGCTTCTGCTTTTCTCTTTTAAAGATTACCGTTGTATTTTCTTCAGTTTGCAATTTCACTTTCTTATTTGCGCAATCAATCTGAGCATTATTACTAGCTAGCCAATCCATTCCTAAAATAACATCAAACTCTCCTAACCTGAAAGGTATCAAGTCAATTGAGAAATGACATCTCCCTATCTCAATATCACAACCTGGGCATACTCGATCTACCATAACCTGATCATCATTTGCTAATTTTATGACTAGCACTTCATCTAACCACTGAATCTCATAATCTATCTTAGAGATAAAATCTTTAGAAATAAAAGATCTAGTAGCTCCTGAATCAATTAATACTAGAGCATTTACGGAATTCACAGGGAGCGTACCTGCAACCACATTCGGACTCTGTACAGCTTCCTTCATTGACATGTTGAAAGTCCTTGCCCTGGGCTGATTTTGTGGCGGTAGTGGAGGTAATGCTAAAACCCTTGGAATACTAGCGGCCATTGCGACTCCTCTGCAGTCCTTGGCAATATGTCCTTTTCTTCCGCACTGGAAATAAGTGACTTCTGCCTTTCCCATCGGACATTCTCCAGAGTAGTGTCCCATTTGCTTGCACTTGAAACACGTGACATTTGGCTTGTTGCAAATCCCAATATGCTTTTTACCATATATCCTGCAATCAGGTATAGGCGGTCGGATAAGTCTTTGCTGATTCAGGGCTGGAAGTCGATTACTCGTCCTCTGGTTGCCCTGTTCTGGTCTCCTGAAGTTTACCTTTCCCTGGGCTTGAAATCCCGGCCTTCTATTGAAACGGTTCTGGGAATTTCCTGGTCCCTTCTCTTTCTGAGCTGCTTCACTCTCACCTTCAATGATCATGGCCTTCTGAACAATAGCCATATAGGTCGTCAGCTCAAACACTGCTACCCTGCTATGAATCCATGGCTTCAATCCCTGCTGAAACCTCTTAGCTCACTTTTCATCGGTATCGACCTGCTCAGGTATAAACCTTGCTAACTCAGTGAACTTGACTTCATAATCCGCGGCCGATAGATTATCTTGCTTCAATTCCAGGAACTTGATCTCCATCTGATTCTTCATGAAGTGAGGAAAATATTTCTCCAGGAAAAGATCAGTGAATCTATCCCAGGTCACCACACATTCCCCTTCCAAAGCTTTCTTCGATTCCCACCAGTAATTGGCTTCGCCTTTTTGAAAGTAGCTGGAAAAATCCGTCTTCTGTTCTTCCTCAATTTTCACCAACGTAAAAGCCTATTTCTATCTCCTTCAGCCAAGCTCTCACCTTTGTAGGATCTGCAGAACCGGCAAATTCCGGAGGCTTTACCGATGGGAATTGCTTGAAAGTAACTACAGGTGCTGCTAGTGGTACTTGATGTTCTGGATGAACGGCTTGCTATAGCATTTGTTGTTGAAACTGCTGTTGTTGTTGCTGCATCTGTTGCTGCATCATCAGCATCTGCTGTTGCATTAGATGAAACATCTGATCCATCTGATTATTATTGTTTTGGCCCTCGGTATTTCTGTTAGACGAGTCGGGTCGTACTTTTCTTTTCGGTGCCATATTTCTGATAATAAAATAATGGGTTCTTTTAATAACAATTTACTAAACAAGTGTTATGGAATAGAAACAGTCTTTGTAATATTAAAACAATCGTTAATATAATTGATATGGGGAAAGAAAACAATTTATTAAATATCTAAATAAATGAGTAAAAACAGTGCGATGTTTAAATTAATCCTTTTTAAAATAATTTTAAAATTTTGAAAACATAAAGGGTACAATATGATTATAAATAAAACAACATTTTTAAATATGCAACGGTAATACAGTGAAATAAATGTAAATGCTTAAATGACTGGAAAAATAAAATAAAGAAAACGTGAAGAGGTTAATCTTATATATATATGTAGGACACCAGCTGCATGTGTCAATGCTTGATACAAAAGTCTATAATATGTCAGTCGTACTGCTACTACTATCACCCAAACTAGTAGTTACACTCATACAAACTAGTCATACAATATTACGCTGCTGTTATGGATTAAAAACTAATATATATAATTGTTGTATTTATTACTAAGGAACGTGAGCTTCAAGGCTCGATTTGACTGCTCTAATGTTTCGTGACTCAATCTGCCTTAACAAGATGCCTACGTACCTTGCTGATTGCCAAGGATCAACTCAAAAAACGTAGTTCTGATTTTTGGGTTGAAGCCCCTTATATAGATGATGGTGGTCCTTGAATTGGACTTGATATAGGAGACTTGGTGGGCAAGTCTCATAATTAGAATGGACTTTGGAGTCCTAAATAGTAGGAAACTGATTTCTTATCCTTTCAGGTCCCTTTGAGGCTAATCTACAAGGATTTATATCCTTATCGGGACTCTTCTCAATAGCTGATTTTTCCCTTATTAATTAATTATGAAATTAATTAATATTCAGAGTTTTTGGGCCTTCTTTGTTCCATCAGGCCTGATCTGGTCCATCGGGCCTGATCAATGTGTTGACCATTTTGGTCTGAATGTCATACATCTTCTTATTGGGCCTTGCAGCCCAAACCATTTATAATTACTGTAATATTTAATTGTGTAATCAGGATTTATTTATCCCTATCATTTTCCCCCCAACTTTTGGGAAACCGTATAAGATTTCGTGAAAGTTAAGTTCATTTATTTCCTTACAGGGTATCATTTTACGTAAAGTGTGGAGCGACCTACACGTTTACAATGATTTGCCTTGTACGCGGCTCCAGGGTTTGTTAAAAACTTCCCTCCTTATTTCCTTACCTTCTCCCTATTTTTAGGAATTTTCTGGTATTTTTTCAGGAATTTTCCCTTTTTCTGGGGTTTTCCAAATTTTCTGCAATTTTCCATAAATTTTTTCAAATTTCCAGCCCTTTTTCGACCAGGATCCTAGTCGAAAATTCAACCTGGATCCTAGTCGAATTTTTGGGCCAGCCTTGCATTCCTGGTCGAAGGACTTCGACTAGGATCCACGACCTGGATTTCGACCAGGATCCTAGTCGAACCTTCGACCTGGATCTAGGTCGAAAATTTGTCCTCATTATGATTCCTGGTCGTAAGGTTTCGACTAGGATTCACGACCTGGATTTCGACCAGGATCCTAGTCGAACCTTCAACCTGGATCTAGGTCGACAATTCTGTTCTTATTTACTTCCTGGTCGTTAGATTTCGACTAGGATTCACAACCTGGGCTTCGACCAGGATCCTAATCGATTCTTCGACCTGGATTTAAGTCCAGGTTTCTATACACCATTCTTGAAAAATGTTTTGATTGATTCGACCTCATTCCTGGTCCATGTTTCGACCTCAATCCAATTATGTTTGCCCGTAATTTTCGGGTGTGTGTTCGAAGGATTTCGAGCAGAATTTACGACCTGAAATTCGACCTGAATTTTGTTCTTTTATACCCGTTATTTTTGGGTGCCTGCTCGAAAGATTTTGAGCAGGATTCATGACGTGAAATTCGACCTGAATTCTGGTCTTTTATACCCGTTATTTTCGGGTGCCTGCTCGAAAGATTTTGAGCAGGATTCACGACTTGAAATTTGACCTGAATTCTAGTCTTTTATTCCCGTTATTTTCGGGTGCCTGCTCGAAAAATTTCGAGCAGGATTCACGACTTGAAATTCGACCTGAATCCTGGTCTTTTAGGACTTCCTTCTAATCTATTTTTGAATGGGCCTCAGTTTGGGCCTAGCCTTCTTTATTGGGCCTTACATCTTTTGGGGCTTTTATTAGGCATTGTATTTTTCCAAATCCTAATTGGATTTGGGCCTTCTTAGTTCTTACTGGGCTTCTCCCAAATTCTAATTTGATTTGAGCCTATTAATTCTTATTGGGCCTCTCGGATTTGGGTCTTTCAACTCTTACTGGGCCTCTTATTGATCTGGGCTTAATATACCAGAATACCCTATTTATAATTCCTTGGAATATTCTGGAACGTTCCTTTTTCTGGGCTTTTTTCTTTGGGCCACTATCCTTACTGGGTTTTTGTCCCTTCAACTTCACTTTTCCTCTTATATAAAGGAGTGAGGAGAGTCTACTGCTCCTCACTTTCTCATTTCTAAATTCTTCTTCTTTCTTCTCCTGCTAAGAATCTTAGAGCAATAACAGTAAGTCAGAGTATCAAAGCCTTTTTAGGAGCATTTCTTCAGGTAAAATTTCTCCCTTTACTCCTTGTGCTTATTTTTGCATAGTGTGCGTTTCTAAAATTATCTCTTTATGTGCCCTTTTTTCAGATGGCTGATAAGAAAATGACTCGTTTGGCCAAGATGAACGTGGCTAGAAAGTCCAATGAATTCCCTATTCGATCAAGGTACACTTCCTTGATCGACATGATCAACACCCGAGGGGACGAGTACCCGTCTGATGCGCATCTAGACGTGCACGGCCATATTAGTGCCTTGCGGGATCCAAAAGAGCTGGAAGAGTTGAGCAGCTGTTTCAAAATCAAGGAACCTTTCAAACTGGTTCTTGCAGGTCCGGCCGATAGGGCCTGCCAGTGGAAGAAGGACGCATTATGCGTCTATAGGGATACTCTAAGGGCAGGTATCAGACTCCCCTTTCACCCGTTCATTCCTCTTTTGCTAGCTGATGTGGGCATCAGCCCTTGCCAACTCCCCCCTAATTCTTGGAGGCTCATTCTGTGCTATCTGTCGCAATGCGCCAAGCACAATGTCCCCACTTCCGTTGCTATCTTCAGAAAGATTTTTCAGTTCAAGAACAGCCCTGATAAGAATCTAGGTTGGGTTTCTTTAAACCAGCATCCTACTATTCCTCACATTGTGAACGGGAATTCCATCCCTGACAACAACTTGGGGTGGAAGAAAGATTTTTTGATCGTCGTTTGGGAGGATGGCGATTGGGGCACCCTATTTCGATCGTCTTTTGGGCTTGCCGTTCATGGGAGCCCAAACGATATAACTTTATCTGAGGAGGAGGGTAGAGCTTTCAACCTCCTGACGCAAGATAATGGGACTTCCAATTCTTGGGATCTTATCAGGGAGACCGTTCTTGTAGAACGCGGCCTTTCTCCCGTCCCTAAGAAAAGTAAGTTTCCTTCCTTATATATCTATTTTTTATTTCCTTCATTTTCTATTTTTCTGATTCCTCAACTTACTTATCTCATTTGTTGCAGTGGCTGAGAAAATTGAGGAGGCTACCAAGCCTAAAGACCTGGAGACAACCAGGATGAAGCGTGCTGGAAAGGTCTTTAAAGACCCGGGCCTTGGGGATCGCTTCCCGGAGTTCCTACTCCAAGCAATGGAACCAGGCGAAGAAGGCCCCAACCAAGTTTTGCGCACCAAATAAAAGCCAGGATCTTACTTTCAACCTGCTTGGGGAATCCGGGGCAAGGATTCAATTGTTGACAGCACAGCGCTTGCCAAGGAATGGTGTAAGCATTCCATCTCCCCGGTCGATTATCAAGACTTTGTCCTTCAACAGGACTTAGAGGGGAACGAGCTTTTTGGAGCTCAAGCTTTGGCGACGGTACGTCTTTTTCCTTTGCCCTTCATAGTTGCCTTTCTGATTTTCCCGTCTCATACTTTTGCTGTGTTTCTTGTAGGCGAACTCCCATTTTCAGGGGGTGATTCACCAAGCCAAGGCTTGGAAGGTTGGCCTGGAGGACGCGAACAAGAAGTTGGAGGAGGCCAACCAAAGAATAGAGGCCCTTGAAGCCCAACTTGCCTCTTCCACTTCTGACCTGGAAACGGCCCGGGCCGAAAACGTTATCCTGAAGGCTCAAAAGGATAAAGCCTTTGACGGCTGGATGGACACTCAGGAGTTTAAGGACTTAATGGTGGAGCACGATGCCCTCCTACACCCAGTTAGCTATAAGGAAGGCTGGGATGCTGCTGTGGAGGCCATTCAGGATGAATTTCCAGAAGTCTTCGAGCAGTCCTCCTTTCCTTGCCCTGTGCGAGTTCCAGAACTTTGGGGTGTTACCGACAAGATCGTTGGCCTGATCAAGGACGGCTCGTCGGGGAGCCAAGGCCAGAAGAGGAAGGAGCTTGAGTCCAGCTCCGGAGAGGAGGAAGCTTCTTCTGAAGAAGAGTCTGAGCCCATTGCAAAGAAGGTCAGGGTGGAAGAGCCTCCAAGGGCAGCGCCTCAGTAACCAGCATCTCCCGCAACATCCAAAGCGCCCGAAGGCAGTTCTGATGGAACCTCTACGAGGACTTCCGAGGGGACGACTGAGACGTCCGAGGGGACGACTGAGACATCCGAGGAGACTTCGGATAGTGGTTCCGAAGAATCCCAGCCTTCCAAGGCCTAAGTTTTTTTATGTATTTCTTCTTTATTGGACAATAGTTGAACTTCATTTGTATCAAAACTTGTTACCCTTCGGGGTTATTTCATATGCTGCTTTTCTTCCTCGCATCTTTCTCCTTTATCTTTCCAATACTTAATATGCATTTAAACTTGAACTAATTGGTCCTTTGTGCAACGTGCACTCTTATAAAAGAATCCTTGAAGTCTTCCTTTTTTCAATGATCAAAGCATGATTTTTTGTTAAAACCACACAAGGTATTGTCACAACTTAAACATCCATAGGTTGAAATAATTTCAAACTCTTTAATATGAAGTCTAGTTTTCCAAAACCTTACATAGTATGGGTTTGACCCTTAACAATAATAACTTGACAATGTAAATTCTACTGGAATATAAAATCCTACACAAGCAAAGCTTCAAGGTGCTTTTTAACCTACTTGTTATCCTGACAAGTGAGAATCGTATTCAGTTGCCCTACACATAGTAAACCTTCAGGTTTTGTGCCTGCCAAGTTCTTGGGACTTCAAAACCATCCATTGTCTCCAGCTTGTAGGTTCCTCTACCTTGAACGCTCTTGACTTTGTACGGCCCTTCCCAATTCGGGGCAAGCTTCCCTTTCTGTCCTACACCAGAAGCTTCTATCTTCCTCAGGACTAGGTCACCTTATTTGAAAAACCTCTCTTTAACCCTTAGGTTGTAGTAGAATGAAGCCTTTTTCTGATATTCCACTATCTTCGCATGTGCCTCATCTCGCACTTCATCAATAAGATCCAGGGCTAACCTTTGCCCTTCTTCATTTTCCTCAGCATTGAAGGCTTGAATCCTAGGGGAAGAATGTGATATCGCTACGGGAACAACTGCTTCTGCACCATATGCTAACATGAAAAGAGTTGCTCCAGTCGTGACTCTACAGGTAGTCCTATAGGCCCATAATATTGGAAGTATCTCATCCACCCAGTTATTTCTTGATTTCTCGATCTTCTTCTTTAGTCCATCCAGGATTATTCGATTTGCTACCTCCGCTTGCCCATTGGCTTGTGGGTGAGCCACATAGGAGAACCGTAACTCAATTTCATTTTCTTCACAGTACTTCTTGAATTCCTTGTTGTTGAATTGTGTTCCATTTTCGGCGACTAGGATGCGGGGAATTCCATACCGGCACATAATATTTTCCCACAGGAATTGTGCAACCTGCTTAGTTGTGATTTTGGCCAAGGGTTTGGCTTCAATCCACTTGGTGAAATAATCAATGGCTACAATCAGGAACTTCCTTTGTGTCGTGGCCATGGGGAAAGGCCCCAGAATATCCATTCCCCACATAGCAAAGGGAATGGGCGAGTTTATAGAGGTCAGCATCTCGGGGGGTCGTCTAATGACAGGTGCATGCTTCTGATAGCGATCACACTTCTTTACATATTCTTTGGCATCAGCCATCATTTCTGGCCAATAAAAGCCTAAACGGGTTATCTTATGAGCCAAGGCTCTGCCCCCCAAGTGTTGCCCATAAATACCTTCATGCACTTCTTCAAGAGCCAAGCGTGCCTCATCGGGTCTGAGACACCTTAAGTAAGGAACCACGAAAGATCTTTTATACAAAATCCCATCTATCAAAGAGTACCTTAGTGCCCGAACAGCTAACTTCCGTGCTTCAATTTCATCATTTGGCAACCAACCGGTTTCAATGTGGGCCTTAATGGGATCTATCCATGACGTCCCCAGGCCTATAGGAGCTACAAGCTTAACATCTATGCTTCGTGTCTTCAAAACACGGAAGTACACACTTCCTGAACTTTCTTCTATCTCGGATGAAGCAAACTTTGATAATGCATCAGCGTTAGCATTTTCCTCCCTTGGAATGTGCTCAACATGGCATTGATTGAATTGGGTCATCACAGCCCTTACTAGGCGGAAATACTTAGCCATCGTAACATCCCTTGCCTCAAATTCTCCCTTTACCTGGGATATGATTAACTTCGAGTCTCCGCGGACCTTTAAGTTTTTGACTCTAAGTGTCCCAGCTAGGCCAAGGCCAGCTATCAGGGCTTCATATTCTGCCTCGTTATTTGTGGTTGGGAAGTCTAATTTCATGGCATACTCAATCAAGAACCCGTCAGGGCTTTGTAAAACCAATCCTGCTCTACTGGAGTTTGTTTTTTATGCTCCATCAAAATAGATAACCCAATATTCTTTCTCCTTATCATCCTTCTCTTTGTCCCCATTATCGACTCCCTTGTCTTGAGTTATGGTATCATCCTGCCCCCCGACTTCTTGATTGGGTATGGTACATTCACCACGAAGTCAGCTAGTGTCTGGGCTTTTATTGCCGTTCGTGGGTTATACTTGAGATCGAACTCTCCCGGCTCTATTGCCTACTTAATCAATCTCCCACTTGCCTTGGGACTGTGAATGATATTTCTCAGGGGCTGATTTGTTAGCACCTCAATCTGATGAGCCTGAAAGTAAGGAGGTAGCTTTCTCGAAGCCATTACCAAGGCTAGAGCAAATTTCTCAATAGTTGAATAATTCAACTCAGCACCATGCAGAATTTTGCTGACATAGTATATGGGTTTCTGGATTTTCAGTTCCTCCTTAACCAATACAGCGCTCAAGGACTCTCTGAAACGGCTAAGTACAAGTATAAAACTTCATTCAAAGCTGGCTTGGCCAACAACGGGGCATGGGCCATATATTTCTTTAATTCGTTGAATGCCTTATGGTTTTCCTCACTCCATATAAAGTCCTTAATGTGCTTTAGTGACTTAAAGAATGATAGGCACTTGTCTTCTGACTTGGAGATGAATCGTCCCAGCGCAGCAACCCTTCATGTGAGCTTCTGAACATCCTTGACAGTTTTTGGTGGTTCCATGTTCAGGATTGCCTTTATTTTATCGGGGTTAGCCTCGATCCCTCTCTTGGAGACCATCAATCCCAAAAATTTTCCAGATCCTACTCCGAAAACACACTTTATAGGATTCAACATCATCTTGTGGTACCTCAGGACCTCAAAAGCTTCCCTCAAATGGGTTATATGATCAGTCTTTACTAGACTCTTGACTAACATGTCATCAACATAGACTTCCATAGTCTTACCAATAAGATCCTTAAAAATTTTATTTACCAACCTTTGATAGGTGGCTCCTGCATTCTTAAGACCAAATGCCATAACAAGATAACAATAAACACCAAAGTCAGTGATGAATGATACCTTTGGAATGTCATCCTTATGCATCTTAATCTGATTGTATCCGCTAAATCCATCCATAAAACTGAGCATCTCATGCCCAGCAGTGGCATCAATCAAAGTATCAATCCTTAGCAACGGAAAACAGTCTTTAGGGCATGCATCATTCAGATCAGTGAAGTCTATACACATCCTCCACTTTCCATTAGCCTTCTTCACCATTACAGGGTTTGCTAACCATTCCAGAAATTGAATCTCCTCGATGAAACCAGCCTCTAAGAGCTTCTCTACTTCCTGTTTTATAGCCTCTTATCTTTCCGGGGCAAAGTTTCTTTTCTTTTGTTTTACTATCTTCCGGCTTGGATCCATGTTTAACTTGTGAGTAATCAGCTCCGGGTCTATGCCTGGCATATCAGCTGCTGACCATGCAAACACATTACTATTTTCTTGCAAAAATTTCACCAACTTCCCTCTAAAGGGCTCCTCTAATGTGGCTCCAATGAAAGTCATCCTCTCAGGATTCTCGGGGTCTAAAGGAATCGAAACCAAGTCTTCTGTTGGCTTTCCTCTCTTCTCATCATTTTCTCGGATATCCATATCTTGAATAGGAAGAACCTGCCCCCCCCCCCCCCGACTCTATCTGCCCTCAAAGAGGCCACATAACAACTTCTAGCCATTTTTTGATCTTAAAGAACTCATCCCTAGTTCATTGTTGCAGTGCTATCATGGCTACCTTATCATCAAGGTCTGGGACTTTTAAAGCCTCCTTTGTGAAACGATTCAGGTAATCTCTCAAGGATTCCTGTGTCCCCTGCACAATGCTCATAAGAGATGCTGAACTTTTCTCATGAACTCTCCCACTGATGAATTGCTTAATAAAAGCCTGGCTTAATTCTCTGAACGACCCAATAGAGTTTGGGGGCAAGCGACTGTACCACCTTTGAGCCATACCCGAAAGGTTTGAGGGAAGGCCTGACACATTAGAGAATGTTCACGGGCTGCAACAGCAGGGCATTAGAGAATGTTCTAACATGATTAGCGGGATCTCATGTGCCATCATAAGCTTTGATAGTTGGCATCTTGAACTTCCTTGAGATATGGGTATTCATTATTCCTTCAGTGAATGGTGGAGTAGGATCATCAGGATCTCCAAGCGGAAGAAGATTGCTCGGATCATCCCTTGGGACAATAGCCCTTCTCTGCACCGGACCATCCAGGTGTATGATGGGAGGAGGATTTCTCCCTCTAGGAGGTGCTTGGGGTCTGGTGGTCTGGTGCACCTCCAAGTCGCGCCTCAGCCTTTGAATCTCAGCCTCATGAGCCCTGATCCTTTCCTGCACTTCTTGGGGATTCGCCCCTTGGGTGCTTTGAGGGCGTTGGCTCCCATCAGCCATCGACTCTTTGCCAGCACGCCTCCTTCTTGGGGCTACTTCATCATCCGAAGATTCGGAGTCTCTCTCAGTGTAAGGACCAGAAAATTCCCGATCCTCGAGGATAGGAGCCAAACCTCGTATGTAGGGGGGCGATTGCCCTCGTGCTTCACTTCTCCCAGCATGTCCACTTCCTCCAACCTCAGGGTAAAGGGGTATCCCATAAGGGGGGGTTAGTAGTAACAACAGTTGAATATTCATACTCGACGGGTCGAGAATTCACAAGTACATGCACTTGTTGAACTTGAGGATTCGTACCTTGAATAGCTGGGGGAACCGTCCCTTGTGGCTGAGGTTGAGTTGCCCCTATCTGGGCTTCCCCTTGAGTAGATGCATAATTTGAGTGAGGGGGTATCTCCACGGTTGACGAAATCACTTGGGTTGTCCCCGATGGTGTTCCTTCCTCCAGAGCTCTAATTGTTCTCCGTGTTCTCGCCATGGTTGTTGTTGTGCTTTCCCACAGACGGCGCCAAATGTTATGGATTAAAAACTAATATATATAATTGTTGTATTTATTACTAAGGAACGTGAGCTTCAAGGCTCGATTTGACTGCTCTTGTGTTTCGTGACTCAATCTGCCTTAACAAGATGCCTACATACCTTGCCGATTGCCAAGGATCAAGTCAAAAAACATAGTTCTGATTTGTGGGATGAAGCCCCTTATATAGATGATGGTGGTCCTTGAATTGGACTTGATATAGAAGACTTGGTGGGCAAGTCTCATAATTAGAATGGACTTTGGATTCCTAAATAGTAGGAAACTGATTCCTTATCCTTTCAAGTCCCTTTGAGGCTAATCTACAAGGATTTATATCCTTATCGGGACTCTTCTCAATAGCTAATTTTTCCCTTATTAATTAATTATGAAATTAATTAATATTCAGAGTTTTTGGGCATTCTTTGTTCCATCAGGCCTGATCTGGTCCATCGGGCCTGATCAATGTGTTGACCATTTTGGTCTGAATGTCATACATCTTCTTATTGGGCCTTGCAGCCCAAACTATTTATAATTACTGTAATATTTAATTGTGTAATCAGGATTTATTTATCCCTATCAGCTGACTCTATCTACAGATAATATACAAGATACAATACTCCTCCATTTGCTAAGATCAGAATCCTGGTGGCACACAGCTCAGCTCCTCCTGCAAAGCCTCTAACACTGCCTCTGTGAGTCTCATCGCCCTGCGATACACTGCCTCGGTACTAATGTCTTGCTGCCTCAAGTCAGTAAGCTCCTGAGAACCAACCATGTGGATCTGGCGTAGTTTTTCTCAAGATGTAGTCTGGGTGAAGTGCTCACACTGGACCGTCCTCCTGTGTCTCAAACAATTCAAGGATCTCTCTACACTGATCCTGCCATCTAACCCTCTCCTCTCTCTCTGACTGGTACCGCTGATATGTAACTTTGTGATGCTCACGAAGATCTGTGCGGGAACCTCGAGAAGGCAATGGTACTGGCTCATCCACTACTACCTCGTCCATAAACTCTGGCTGCGGGAACTGGTATACTCCGGGCACAGGGGCATAGATAGCTAGCGGTGCAGGAAATAAAACAGGCTGCTCTATGGGTGCATATACTGGTGGCTCTAACTCTGGCTCCATCTGTGGAATCTCTGGAATCTCAAACTGTGGCACAGGAACCTGTGGCTCTAAGTCCTCCCACTATGGAATGTCAACCATGTCAGGAACATCGAACATCGGGAACTCTAATGGTGGAAAATCAGGTATCTCCGGCAAAAAATAAGGGAAATAATCGACAAAGTCTGGTACGTCCTGTGGAGGGGGTATCTCTGGTACTGGTCCAGGTGGCAATGGTGGAGGTGATGGTAATGGAGGAAAAATCTGCACTGACGCTGGGGCTAGTACTGGTGCTGCTACTGGGTCTGACTCAGTCCGCTCCATAGATAATGACGAAGAAGCCATCTAACATACATAATAATAATAACACAAGAATAATCAAATCACAATCCTAAAACTCATAACTTCTAATTACATAAACAAACAACCCTAACATTCTTAATTCTATCCTATATGACCTTCCTATCTTATCTTAATCCTAATGTTCTTATTTTCAAGGGTCAAAACCTATGCTCTGATGCCAACTGTAACACCCTCCAAATCCGGGGTATAGATTTGGGGCATTACTAATATCAACTACAAACTAAACCTGCATCAGCGGAATATAAATATAATTACCTCGAACTACTGCTACTCAGGATCTTTTAAGGTTAAGATTTGAAAACAAGAACGACACACTAACTTTATTACAAACCAGTTTAAAAACAATATTTCTCAAGAACTCTCTTTATTACAAAACTTTATTCTATTTACAACTCAAACTAAACAACTTTTATTCAACTCAACACTACTACTTATCCTGTTACACCTGATCTAGTAGCTCAAAACTCGCTTCTGCAATAGGGAGGGACACTCTTGGTATAAGAGGGTCCCGCCGCCTGACTCGCTTCTTGACTATGCGGGTCATGATGGGTTTCATTATTTACCTTAACTGAAAAACAATAGGAACAACAATAAAAGGGGATGAGCTAAGATTGCTCAACAAGCCTGCAATAATATATATAGTATAAAGGAAAAGAATAAGTGAACCAGTAACCCGCTGGTTTGAATAACCAACTGAAATTGTAAAGAATAATAAATTTCCATTACTAGCTAGTGCCAAATGAATCAAGATTGGAGACAAGAACTAACATATGCACTATAACCCGCAGATCAGTCAGGATACAGTGCGGATCTATACCCAACTGCATAGACCCAACCAACATAAGGAGTACTCAGGCAACTATGGCCTATTAATTAAAGGTCTGTGTAATACCCAGCCCGTATCGTAACCATCCAGTCCAAAGCTTAGCATCCGAAACAATCGAAATGCTTTTGATGTATCCCAACATCAGGATATATCATAGTATATGAACAAGGGTAAAAGTATTAGAATATGAATAGAGGATTCAATAAATTGGGAGTAATCAAGAATCGAAATGAAATAGAAACAAGAATCAATAGATGTGTATTAGTGTATATGAACAAGAATTATCAAAGTGTCACTGATATGTAAAATGGGGTATATTTCACTATTCTGAATTTAGAATAGGGGAAAAACTTGCCTTGCGCGTACTTAACCTAGTTCAACTCACCGCCTTCGGTCTCTTGCTTGATCGGCCTTGCTGATACTGAATCAAACATAGAAAGATAGTCGTTTAGATAACTTACTACATACGCGTATCCCGAATTGATGCCACGTAACCCGAACAATCTACCCATGCGTTGCTAACTGACTCGCATATATACACATATAATTATATAGCACATAAGGTTCATATAATCATGTAAAGCACATAGCACATAAAGCACATAACTGATTTTTGGACTATAAATATTTTTAGAATCGATACTAGACTCATACCTGTATTAACTAACCCTATTTGATTTTTATTATAATTTTGCAGGATTTATTTGACTCGATTCTACCCCTATTAGGGCATATAAACAATTAACTATCACAATACGACTCTCTTTCGGAAGAAATTATGATTTACAATTATTTTTATTGGATTCATTTCATTTTTCTGAGTCTAGGGGTCTCCGTTTCACTCAAATCGGACTAACGGTTTAATTATTATGAATTAAACAAGATTTAATTAATTATAATTAATTGTAATTAAATAATCCTTAATTATATATTTAAATAATTAATTAATAATCATTGTATTTTAAAATAATTAATCCCTAATTATTATGATTAATTATAATTTATTACAATTATTTATAAATTATTATTACTTACTCGATTAGATCGATTATTTATTTATAAATAATCGATACAACTAATTGATACATTATTTATCGAATAGATAATTATTACTCGAATCATAATCTAACTTAACGAGAAACTACTCATACAAATACGAGCTACCCGCGATTCTCGCATAATTATCGAACTTATACGATTAATTAATTAATGATCTGCATTTAATTATTCAATACGAATAATCATTCCGTTACTCTTCAAATAAATAAATTATCGCTCGAATAAGAATTCTAACTTAACGAATCACTATTCGAATAGGTACGAGTTACTCGCGAATTATAATTCATATTAACCAATTATTTTTAATCCTTATTAATTACCTAATTATTAATTAATTACCTAATTATTAATTAATTAAATAACTAATAAATAATTAGATAAATAATTAAAAATTAATTAAATAACTAATTTCGAATTTCTAAATTAATAAAATAATTTAGAAATTATTAATAATATTTCTCAGAATTTAAATCTAATTTTTAATAGATTTTTAGAATTATTAAAATCTGATTTTTCATTTTATAAAATATAAATACATTAAGAATTCAGAAACAAGAAACAGAACTGGAAATCAGTTTTTGAAGATAAAAACCGGGTCAAAACTTCCGGGTCATGGGGCGATAATCGGGTCCCCAAGAACATGGGTCGACCCGCCTGAATCTGGAAAAACTCTGGCCACCTGCAGGATTTTCCGGCGAGGAATTTCCCAGCTTCCAGGCCATCGTTTCTGCAAGGTTCTTGTCCCGTTCGATTCCACGTGACTGCAACAACGCAACCCCGTTGTCCTCTTTCTTCTCCGTCGCACAGGTCGTCTTCTCCGTCCAGGAACAGAGCAACGGCCGGTGAACTGCAACAGAATCCGACGAACTCGATTTCCAGGAAAAACAGACACCGTTTGATTCGTTTCTTGATGGGTTTTCACTCCAAATCACTTCAGAAACGCAACAATATCAATAACATCGTCTAACAACTCCGGGAACCATTTCTCCGGCCAAATCAAAGAAATTTCCGGCCAAACACTAAACTAACAGATTCGTACATGAAAAATTACAAATAATATATCAAAATAAATCTTATTAGTTCTACAATCAAACCCCTATAATCAAAACAATCTCAGATTCATACAAAATCAAAAACGAACTTAAATAAAATTGTATAAACTTGAAACTAAGAACAAATACCTAGAACAATCGTTTGTTCAAATAAATAGCATAAATCGACTGTAAACAAGTATATGAAACTATAAGAAGCATCAAATTCAACCCCGAACCCCACAATCAAAAACCCCCAATTTCAGTCCAAGAACCCTAAAATATGAATTGAAAATCTAAGCAACAAAACATGAAATTGATGGTATGAACAGAAAGTAGAGATCAAGAGCTTTGTTTTGTTTACTCACATGATCGATTTAGATAACAGAATCACTCTCAAATCTGCAGTTGAATTCTCTGGTTGTTCTTCACCCACACTCCTATTTTCTTAATTTTCTGATTTTTTTTACTATAATTAACTAATTAATTAGTGATAATTCAGGTATTTATATTTATGAAAATAATACCCCTAACTAAAATTAAGGGTCTAATTACACATCTAATAAAAATATTTGGCCCCAATTTTTAAAATTTTTGGGTATTAATAATGAATTTTTAAATATCCAATAAATACAAAATAAATGTCAAAAATTCCCAAAAATTATGAAAATTACAAAAATGCAGGGAAAAATGATGTATGGTAATTTCATGATCATATAAAAATAAAAAAGTGATTTTTGTGGGGTTTTTGGTACCCGAAGGGGTCCGAAAAAGTCATTTTTCGCGAAAAAGGTAAATTTGTAAAACGTCTAGGGGTTCAGAATAGCGATATGGTATAGGTCATTTTTGGCAAAATAGGACCAATGATTTTATTTGAAATACGGGCTTTTAAAACATTATTTGAGCTGTACGGGTTTTGATATAAACATATATAACTTACTATAAAACACTCAATAAATATCCAAAACACGTTCGGATCAAAACAGACAACACGTAGCACATAGCAATTAGGGTTTAATGACTCAACATATTTAATCACCTAATAATACACATAATTTATCTTTATTATAATATAATACAAGCATAATTTCTCGGTCATTACACTTTCTCTAAATTTGCTTAGTTTTTGTTCTCATGCATCAGACTTTATGATCAGTGTTTACAGATTTTAATATCTATATGTAATCTGTGCTTAATTTGAAAATTCATTAAATGCTGATTGTTATCTGATGTGGATCTATATACTCTGATAAGTGTTTTGAATGTTATGTGACTATTCAATCCAATGAGGATAACTGTGCTAGATGCTGACCTAGTAGTCTTTAACATTCTAGAAATCCCATGTTTGAATTAGTTGTTTATGTGGAAACTCATTAACACAAGCAGATTCTGATATTGAGCTTAGTCAAGTTTACTTTGTGTATCTTATTACTAAGTCACAAACTAGATTCTTGTTTCTTATCGGTCAAATTCTGATGTCAGTAAATCTTAAAAATAAACTAAGTGCTGATAAGCCTCACTTATAAAAAGAAAAGAAAAGAAAAGAAAAGAATAAAAGTCAGGTACTCCTTTGAGATCTAGAGTAAATATGTGGAAGGTAAGACCCAAGTGCATTGCTGGTATTAAGTAATATGCATTAGAAAAGCAAAAATAATTCTTGGTGACTTTTCACACTCTATGATTACTGGAGAAATACTCTGAGAATAGCATAAATTCTGATAAGCAGTCGTTACTCACTTACACTGAGAAGCCACTGTAAAAAGGAATTTCAAAAGATGCATAAAATGAGCATAAACAGTTGAGGTGGACCTTGCATAAATTTGTTCTATAGTAGACATCATGACTGATGACAGATTTTAAGCATTTTTCTCAGTTATGCCTTATTTCTAAGATGTACTGAAGTTTATCAGACTTTAATCTTTATTTGATATTTTGCTGAATGCACACAAACTTTCACTCCATATGAATGATGAAAATTACTGTGGTGATTAAGTTGTTGTTGACAAACAGTTAAGTGTCATTTGCATAAATTCTGAGGACAAGTTCTGATGGAAGTTCTGATGGTTAAACTCTGAGGAAAACAAGTCAGTATTTGTATGAAGAATTACATAACAAGATATTCATTTTTTTGAGTACAGAAGCCATGTTCTGATGACTGTTAAACATCTGATATAAGTTAAGTTCTGATATTAAATCCTGATGGAATTCTTGATGCTTACGTGGCATTATTCTTTACTTGACTTATTTATGGTAAAATTTGAAACAATCATGTTTAAATCAGAATATATTTGGGTAAGATAAAAATAGTCCTAATCATTTTGGGTTAGTGGTAAACATGTATGTCTTGAAAAACTGTATGTGCACAGTAATTGTTAATTATTTCCCGTGCCCATTAACTCTTGCTTTAACCTTTTACTGACTGTTATTATTACACATCGGTCTAGGGAGACGAGGCATCATTATTTTTACTCTCAATAGTTATACAGTCCTCGCGTCCCTTGGTATTTCATTGCCTATTTAAATGACTGATCATTCATTAGTAAAATCATATCTTTTCATTTCTCTCAAACAATGGCACATTTTAGTTGGTTTTACTGCTATGGCACAGACACTTTGACCATTTTTTGAAACGGAATTCTGACTTCATATCCTATCAACAACATTCCATTCGGCATATGTATTCAACTTCCAGACAACATTAAAAATGATCTGATGTCTTTCCAAAAAGAAGTTCATCTTCGTATTCTTAAACAGCAGGAGCAAATCATTCATCTTGCTATTCTCTTTGTTGAAAGTAGGAAGAAGAATTAATTGTCATCCATCCGTTTCTCTTCACCGTCAGCTTTGTCAGGCTTCTTAGACTAGGACTAAGGCTGTTGATGTTAAGAATCATAGAATAGGACTATCTTGTAATTTTTACATGTAATTGATAAATTTCATGAAATGTACTCATCTGATATATTAATGAAATTTCTATTGATTACAAGATTTGTTCTTTGTTTCTCAAATTATATGTCTGTGCATGTTTTAATTACAATTTGTTAATCTTTACTTCAACAATTTTTAACTTTATCATGTGATGAATGTTTTGATTCAATTTTTGATGATTAGAGGAAACAATCGAAGCACGGGTTCATGCATCTGAACCTGTGACAGATGTAGCTGAGAATATTACTTCTCAGAAAGAAAAAGCAGCTCAAAGTTCTGATACTTTGAAAAGAAAGAAATATGTAAGTTCTGTTGCTGCTGAAGCAACTCCTTCATTGGGAAGGAGATTGAAGAAAATAAAGGCTAGGAGGTATTTGGCTAAGGGTCCATCAGAAGATACTGAAGAAGCTAAGGAAGGGGATCAGGAATCTCTGATCTCACAAGAACCAGTTATCATTGAAGCTCTTCCAGCTCAAGCCAAAGACACTGCTAATGGTACAGTTGTTACCCCTCATGTTTCTCCTATTAAAGCTATAGATAATGCTAAAGAACAAAATGAAAATTCTGAAATAGATATTCATAATTTGAATATACCTGAAGTTCTTTATCTGGAAGCTCCATCTACATTAAAGACACCAGCTCTAGAGATAAATTCTGATCCTCAGAATTTAGATGATGTTATTCCTGAATCTCCAGTTGCCTCACACACTGTTGAGCTATCAGAACATCATGAGTCTTCCTCAAGTTCTAATGACAGTGTTTCTGCTGAGCATCCAGTTCCTATTCAGGGCAAGGAAGAATTTGTGAAGAAATTTGTTAAAAAGGAAGCACCTATTCCTTGGGAGGATACTCACAGAGGTGTTGAGTGGACCAAGAAGTGGAATAAATTAGATTTTCTTCCATGTTCTAAAGTTCTGACAGAGCATATTGCAAAAGCTGATGAGTTGCTCACAAATGCTGATTTTAAGATACAACTCAAGATCACAGCTCTGTCTACAAGACATCTTCAAGGTCTACATACTTCTACTCATGAAAAGGTTGATACACTCAGAGAAAAAGCTGATAAGCTCTGTCTACATCTCAAGCTTGATAAGAACAGGTATATCAGACCTATTTCTGAAAAAGTTGAAGCCATTGAGAAAACTCAAGAGGAGCAACAGGCCTAAATTGCTGAGGTCCTGGCTAATCAAGCTTCTCAGAAAGCTCAATTGGATGAAATCCAATCTTCAGTTGAACTTCTTCTTTCTCTCTTACTTCCTGATGATGCCAAAAAGGGGGAGAAGGTAGTTAAGTCCAAATGCTCACCTACTTATGAACTGAAGAAAAAGGATGATAAAGATGATGACCAGGGAAACCTTGAAAAGAGCAGAGGTCAAAGAAAAGTTCAAGGAAAATCTTCTATTCAGAACAAGTCAAGTTCTGATGCAGTGAATGCTCAAAGACTGAAGTCAAGTGCTGATAAACAAAGTCTGATGTCAAGTTCTGATATTCTGATTCAGTCAGGATCTGAAGACTCTCAGAAGTTTTTGCAAACTCTGAAGTTAAAGGGGAAGCAGACTACTGTTTCTTACAAAGATCCTAAAAATCAAACATTTGATGAGTAGATAGCTAGAAGATTATTTCCGAAACACAATCCAGGAATGGATTTAGAAGCTCTCAAGGAGGAAGAAGCTAGATTTGCAACTGAGAATCTTAAGTCTAAAGCTTCTGATGCAAAGAAACCTCCAAGGCCTAAGGAAAAAGGTATTGTGATCAAGGAAAAGTCAAATTCTGAAACTTCAAAGTTCAAGACTAGATCACAGACTGAGAGTGATCCCAAAGACAAAGGGAAAGGAAAAGTTGATGAACCAACCAAGTAACTGGACTTGAAAACTTCTCAAGATCTGATGAAACCAGTGTGCAAAATGGTTCAAGTAACCGATGATGATCTTGTTGAAGATGAAACTGTTCAAATTTTGAAAAGAAGAAAGATAATTGAAGAATCTAAAACAACCTCTGACACTGCTCAAGTTGTTGTTCAGAATAAAGGATAGCAAGGTACAGAAGAAATAGCAAATTATGATCAAGCTATGAAGACATCAACTACTGACAATGCTCAAGTTGATTTGAAGAAAATGATAATTGCTGATAAGTAGAAGCTGTTATGGAAGAAAGCTACTCTAGTTGAACCAAAATCCAATCTCATGATTAATCAACTCGCTACATTTGGGTTGAGAGCCAAGCAAACTAGAGATAGAGCGGGACTAGATTCTAACGAAGAGAAGATTCAAACAGAAGTAGAGGTAACTTTAAGAGATCCTTTCTTGTTGATAGACAAACCATATGAATAAATCAAACAAAGGCACCTTGACAAGGTGTTGTCTGCTCAAATTGTGATAGATACTCATGACAAAGAGAATCTAAAAGAGAAATTGATCTTATTTCTCAATGATGGAAGGACTTATAGACTAGCTGATACTGATGTACTAAAGAAGTCTGTCAGAAAACTTCAACATATTCACCATCTTCTGGAAGTAAAATCTAATATTACAAGAAGATGGTCAGAATAGATTTTGAAGGCTATAAGAGATCTATTCAGAATCTCTGGTACAAAGACTTCTAATTATAGTCCAATGATTACTAAGGTGATGGAAGAGAAATTCCTATGCTGAAGAGTTCTGCTAAGGTGGAAGTTATTCTGAAAGGAAGATGCTTATGTTATAATGAAAACTCTTCACATCCTAAGGTTATCAGACTTGGTGATGGACTTGAAAGAACATCCATTCAAGCTCTCAAAACAGCCATTTATCAAATTGGTGATAGTAAAGAAGAAGAACTGTTGCAGGTCAAAGCACAGTTAGCTGAAGTTTTGAGGAAAGCTGAAGATAATCTGATAAATGATTTTGTTAAGAATCATTATGGATTCATATTGATTCAGTGATGTTGGTAAAGCTGGATGTTTTGTAAGTTGTAGTTAATAGTCTTATTAAACTCTTATTGCATTTGAACTTAAATGTTTTTGACATCATCAAATCTATTAACTTGTACATTCTTGCATAATTTACAAGTTGGGGGATATTGTTGGATATATTTGAGATGTCATGTCTAATATGTTTCATGTTTAGTTTTCAGATCTTAATAAATAGGAAATATCAGTTCTTACTGGAATCAGGACTTACTGGAAGTCAGGAATTAAGGATATCAGGACTTAGATGTTAGTCCCTTAACAATATAACAAGAATTACAGAAGGGGGGTTGAATGGAATTCTTGAAACTTTTTCTTGAATAAAAATTGTTCTAACTCAATTATATATATTAGTGTGAATTGATTAGCAGAATGCGGAATAGTTACTTGAAATAAATCAAAACACAAGTAATTAAAAACAAGAGTCTTTAAAAACTTTCTGGTGGATCTGAATGATTCCACCAGAGATATATAATATATATCGAGAGAACTCTGTGTGCAAAAAGCTCACATCTGCTTACAAAATGATAACACTAAGAATGAGAGAAATGCTAAGAATGCGGCTTACAAGTGTTTCTCTCTTGATTGCTTAGTTCCTTAGTTACTATTCTATTTGCTACTTCTTGGTTTATATATCACCAAGATTATAAAGTAATAAGACAGGATAATAAAATAAAAACTATCAAGTCTAATACAATGCTACTTCATTACTCTATTCCAGCATCTTTGAATATCTTCATAATAGCATGGAAATGGCAATGCTTCTTTGTTCTCGAAAACCTAGTTGAATAGGCTACCACATTCCATTTGCATACACTCGACGCAAGTGACTGTGTTGTCACTGTCAACAGATATTTGAATTCTTTATCCGTTGAGTACATGATCATCCGTCGAGTTTATGATCATCCGTTGATGGCTTTGTTGATCATCTGTCGACAGCTATATTGATCATCCGTCGATGGCTTTGTTAATCATCCGTATGTAGCTATTTGGAACTTGACTTCATTTCATTTATGCAGAATTACAAGACATCATCTATGTACAATTATTCAACCTATTCTGCATATCTAGTTAAATTCAATCATGACTTATGTGCTACTACAGAATCTATACAAAGGTATATGCAGAAATGTGCTACAGACTTATTGTTACATAAACTACTCACTCGATGGATAATAAATCATCATCCGTCGGGACTACATTGAGTCATCAGTCGGGACTATAATCCTTATCCGTCGAGTGCTACAAAATTCACTAAGTAAAATCTACCAAGGTGTTTTGTTAATGAAATCATCAAGTTCACAACATATGCACAACAATCTCTCCCAATTTATGTCTACTGGAATTGTAGCCATAAATTAAGAGAAACTTGATGATAACAAAACACCCTAAAAATACAACTTTAAAAGAAAGTAGATAATACTGTAAAGTGCTTCAAATAACAAAATATACAAAGTTTTGCTCACAGTCATTTTCAAGATGCTCCTTTAGCCTGAGCAGATTTATCTAGTTCCTTGAAGGTCTGGATCTCTTTCCAAGCTTTCTGTTGTTTTCTTCAATCTGATTTTGGAGCTGCATTCATCGGATTATGAGAGATTTAGCTTTTCTTGTATTTCCAAGATAGTCTCATTGCTAGAGATGCTCAATTGGACTTCTAATCTGAAAAATCTTCTCACTCCTTTGTCATCCATGAACTCCATCAGCCAGTAGGGCCTTAGATGCACTCTTCTCCCTGTGTAAGGGATAATTAGAGTCTTTGGGAGTGCATCTTTAGCTCTAACACTCATTAGTTCTTTAATCTTCTTTAGAACCACTCTTCTTGCAGTGACATTGAACCCAAAGTTCTTCTTGAAAGATGAATAAACCTTAATCAGTACAGCTTGGCTTTCTTGAAGGATCTTGTGAAGTGGCCACTGAATCTCCTTTCCTCCCTTGTACTTGAACACTAACATTTCAGGTAGGTTTCTGTATGCATCAATTCCTCTTACTTCATCTAGATAATCTAGATAGAGGTTTAAATCAGAAAACTCCTTGATATCACATAATTACATGTAATCTCCCTTATTGGATTTAGATTGAGCTTTGACTAGAGATTTGGATTTAAGAGGTGACAACTTCACTTTCTTGACTGCTCTTGACTTTGTTCTTTTTGGCCTGCTAAGGATTGGCAAATTGAAGTCAAGAATTGGTATGTTCTCCCATTCTATTGGCTCATCCTTAGGCATAATAGGTTCACCATGAATGTTCCTGTAAGGATCCACCATCTTGATATCTTCAAATACCACAGAGGGTTTTGATGCTTGTGTTGTAGTTGGAGTGGATTCCTTGGGAAACTGATTCTCCAATTCCTTATCAACAATGTCCAGTTTCCTTTTGGTTCTTTTAGCCAATTCCTTGATTCTTGGAGCTTTCTTCTGTTGTTCAACTTGCTTCTTTGGATCTTGAGATTCAATGATTTCAGATGGCTGAGCAGAAATTTGTTGTGATGAATTTACAGCATGTAGCTTGGCCAAGATAGCAATTTGCTCTTTCTTTTGTTTAGCCTTTTTAGTATCTAGAGCTGCTTGCTTCTTTTCCTGCTTCAATCTAGCCTTTTCTTCTCTCTTTTCTTGAACAAATTGAGGATGTCCAGCCACCACCCAAATTTCTTTCCCATTCCTGAAAACTTTAGCAATTCTCTTTTTCAAAGCTGAATTAGCTGGATCTTTGTAGAAAGCAATTGACCTTGATAGAAGCTTCTTTTCATCAGGCTTAGGTGTCTCATACACAGTATCCAAAGGGTTCTTCAATGATGATTTTGGATAGTTCACCCTTGGTTTCAGAATTATTTTAGCCTTTTGGAGATTTAATGCAGGATGACTGTCCCCTTTCCAGATAGTTCATGCTCATCTCATTCATAAAAATTTACTTGACTTGAGAGTGATGGATGGCCAACTTTACTAGCTTCTTGACTAGTTCAGACTTCTTTTGTATATCCTCATTAATCTTCTCCCAGTTGATTGGACTCAACTTCTTCTTTTCAGCTGCTCTAAAGTTGGCTACTGCTGTATTTATCAGATCTATACTGTTTGTAACTGGTGGCTTTGAGATAGTAATTGAAGGCACAATTACTTTACTGATTTAAATTTGAAGCCTCTCCCCCTCACTTGGTCCTTTCTCCCCCTTTTTGTTATCATCAAGTTGAGTAGAGGAGGAGGTTTGAGCAGCCACCAGTTTTTGAAGTAAATCTGTCTGTTGGGCTTGATGAAGATGGATGGCTGTTAAAGATGCTTCCATGGCTGACATTCTTGTATCCAAGGCATCTATCTTGGTTGCAAGATCATAATTTTTCCTTAATTACCTCTTGATGTCAAGCATTGTGGCTTCTGGAAGCTTAGAATCCATCTTATCTGAAATGGCCTTCTTCATCTCATCAATATCACCCTTGATGGTGTTTACATCCCTAGCATGTTGGAAGCCTTGAATTTGTTGAAGTTGCAGTGAGTCTAGATGTGCCTGAAGGAGCTTCTTGGTGCTGGCATTTGTAGTGGTTTGCAGAGCAGTATTTGTCTGATTGATTAGTTGGATCAGGGTTATCTTGAAGTTATGCTCATCACAGTGCTTTGAAAATGCCCATGATGGCATACCTGATCTTGAACTGGAACCTACTTCTCCCCCTATGTCCATTGCTTCATCTTCACTATCCCCACTTCCATTACCAAAGAAATCAGCTGAACCACCGGTCTCATAATTCACATCACCAGCTGTAGAGGGCAAAGCTGTGATGCCATCATTAGCTCTTAGCATAGACTGTGTGGTATGCACCAGATTGAGCATCCTTTCTGCATTGTCATTGCCCTGTCCAGCTAGAAGTTGATAAGCTGGAACAGGGTGAGTAAATGCCTCAGCATCAAGGGAGGTGGAATCTATGACAGCTTGAGGTTGCTGAGATAGTCCCTCCCTATCTGCATCCTGGACATTCATTGACTCACTAGCAATGACATCCATCCTTATAGCTCCAGTACCTGCATTTTTCTCGTTTTCTCTCTTTTGTTGCATCAGGGTCTCACCCTGGCTCCCCACACTCACCTTCACCATCTAAGGTGGGACTCCTCTGACTCTCTTTTTCCAATCCTGAAGAAATGGATTGCATAATTTCATTCATTTCCTCTCCTTTTTCTTGGGAGCAACCCAGACTCTCACTCATAACACTCTTCTCTCTCAATCTTAATAGTGACTGTACAACCACTAATTCTTCTGCACTTGAAATAAATGAAGTTTGAAGTGGTGCAGAGATACTCAACGGATGAGTGATATCCATCGGGTGAGTGGTTTTGCTATTCGACGGATAACTGATGTTAAGCTTATCCGTCGGGATACAATCACTACTCGACGGATGAGCAATATCCGTCGAGAGAGTAGAAATGAATGAACTAGGAATGGAAACTATTATGGACTCTATGCTGATTGAAGATATTTTGGGCACAGATGATTCAACAGTTCCTGAAAGAATTGGCAAGTGAGCCAACAAATCATCTAAAAGATGATGCTCACTTGCACTAGATTTTGGCTTCCCCAACAAAGTTAAAGAAGGGGAATCAGGAATTGATGTGTTTATCATATCCACATCCAAAGAGTTTTTGGGTGAGTTAGGTATTTGAGGTGCTTCAATTACTAGAGATTTTGGCTATGAATCCACATTTATTGGAGCCACATCAAACTGAATTTGTGAAGGTGCAGTGACTGTGTCTTTAGCACCAGTTTGCACAGTGTGTGTACGCTGTGCATCCCCAAGGGTTTTAGATTTCTTCTTTCTGGCATAAGTTTGGGGTGAGCTTGTGTCCCTAACCCTCTTGGCCTGTGCTCTTAGTTGAGAGCTTTATTCAATAACTACATCCGTTTGGGAGGATGTAGCTAGAAATGAGCTTTTATCCTTTTTAAGCACTGTAGTTTGTTGGGAAACTACAGTGTGGCTAGGCTGGGAACCACTCAACTCTCCATCCTTATTCTTAGGGTTTCTTTTATGTTCACCCCTTCCCTCACCTGCCTTACTCACCTGCACACTCCCCTCTTTGGTTTTGGTGGATTTTGCAACTGGCATCTTTTGAGAGATACCAGAGGGGGCTTTCTTTGATTTGGATTTAGAAATTTTTGCTGCTTTGGTAGCTTGGGTGGGCAACTGTTGGGTCATTGACACAGTTGCCATAGCTACACTGGAACTCAAAGACAGTTGTGAGGTTGGAATAGCAGGGATAGATGAACTTACCTCACTTACCTGAGGTGCTTCCATTGCAGGAAAGCAGAACAGTGGCACTTCCTTGTGATGATTGGCCCTGTTCAAATCTGCAATGATCATTCTCTCTTGAACCCAACAATCTAATTTGTTGTTAGGGTTCTCAAGCACAATTCCCTCAGAGAGGTGGTTAGCTAACATCATAAAGAATCTAGCATAATACACATTTTTACCTCTCTTATTTAACTCTCCTAGTTTGAATCCCAACTCAAATAAAACAAGGTCATTAAAATTATAGAACCTATCTTAACTAGCATGTAGAGCATGTTAACCATGGAGATATTGACTGAATCAAAATTACTGACTTTACCAGAAAAGACCTTGGTCACTACATCACACATAAAACTCTATTCTTTCCTAAGGCCCAATCTCCTAATGTCACTAAACTTAGAAGTAGAAAGAGCATAGTTCATGGAATTAAGCATATTGATTATGTCAGTGTCAGTGTGTGGTGAGGTCACGGTGTTATCAGGAATCTTGAAACATGCTTTTATAACATCACTATTGATACAGAATTCCTTACCTTTAATGGTGAGTGTGATTGTCTTATCTGTTGAGTTGTATGTAGCAGTGGTCCACATCTCTTCACCAACTTCACAAAAGATTGTGGGTAATTCCAGCATGGCATAGCTAAGCTTGCAATTCTTCACAAAGTCCATCATCTTGTGATAGTCACCAGATTGCTGAATCCCCTTGTTTACTAGTGCAGTGAAATTGTTCTTCTCATAAATAAACCCAGTTTGAGACAAAATCTTGACAACGGGCGCCATTGTTAGAGAATAAGAGCTTGAAGAGAGAGGGTAAGTGCTTTGAAAGAGAAAGAAATTGGAGCAGTTGATTTGAGAATGATAAAAGAAAAGCAATGGAAATGAAATAAGCTTTTATATTATCTCAAAAATAACTGTTAGAAATAATAAAGTAAAATAAAGTAACCAATGAAAATTGCCTAAAATAGCCGTTTAAAAAGAAACTGTCAAAATTCCACCCATTATCCGTCGTTTTATGCTTACAAACTGTAAGTATACTCGATGGATAATGTTCAGGGAATTAACGGCTAAGATTAAGACAATTCGACGGATGAGGATAAACTGTTATCCATCAAGTCATAAAATATTCCAGAAAAATAATTGATTTTTATTAGCAAATAGTATACCGACGGATGATCAAAGTCGATGGATAAAGATCATCCGTCGAGACGTAAATTTTGAATTAGCCAAAATTTCATTCAAGACTGAAAAATCAATTAAATTTCTGGCTGCATTACAACTTGCAAATTATCTCATAAAGATTTAAGAATAATTAAGCATACCTAACTCACTTACCAACCTTGAAAAGGTGGATTCATCCAGTGGCTTGGTAAAAATATCTGCAAGCTGCTTCTCACCTGGAATAAAATATAGTTCCACAGTACCATTCATTACATGTTCCCATATGAAGTGGTACTTGATATCTATGTGCTTTGTCCTTGAATGTTGTACTGGATTTTCAGTGATGGCAATTGCACTTGTGTTGTCACAGAAAATAAGAATCCTTTCAACTTGCAAATTATAGTCTAGCAATTGATTTTTCATCCATAAAATTTGTGCACAGCAACTGCCAGCAGCAATATATTCAGCTTCAGCTGTAGAAGTAGAAACTGAATTTTGCTTTTTACTGAACTAGGACACAAGCTTGTTTCCTAGAAATTGACAGGTTCCTGTTGTACTTTTTCTATCAATTCTACAACCTGCATAATCTGCATTTGAATAACCAGTTAGATCAAAACCAGAATCTCTAGGGTACCAAATGCCAAGTTTTGGTGTTCCCTTGAGATATCTGAAAATTCTCTTAATAGCTATTAAGTGAGATTCTCTAGGATCAGCCTGAAATCTAGCACATAAACATATAGCAAACATTATATCTGGCCTACTAGCTGTTAAGTACAGAATTGAGCCAACCATACCCCTATAACTTGAAATATCCACAGATTTTCAGTAGTGTTTAATTCAAGCTTAGTTACAGTAGCCATGGGAGTTTTTACAAATGTACAATCCATTAGATCAAACTTCTTTAAAAGATCAAAAATGTATTTAGTTTGACTAATGAATATTCCATCACTAACTTGCTTAACTTGCAAACCAAGAAAGTAAGTTAGTTCTCCCATCATACTCATTTCATACTTACTTTGCATCAATTTGGAAAACTTTTTGCAAAGTTTCTCATCTGTAGAGCCAAAAATAATATCATCTACATAAATTCAAACAAATATACTAGAGCCATTAACATTTCTAAAGAATAAAGTTTTATCTACAGTACATCTTGTGAAATGATTTTCCAAAAGGAACTTTGATAAAGTGTCATACCAGGATCTGGGTGCTTGCTTCAGTCCATAAAGTGCTTTCAAAAGATAATAGACATGTTCTGGAAAATTTGGATCTTCAAAACCAGGAGGTTGACTGACATAGACTTCCTCCTCCAAATCTCCATTCAGAAAGGCACTTTTGACATCCATTTGATAGACCTTGAAATTGGCATGGGCTGCATAGGCTAAGAAGATTCTGATGGCTTCAAGTCTTGCAACAGGAGCAAATGTTTCATCAATATCTATTCCTTCTTATTGACAGTAGCCCTTAGCAACCAATCTAGCTTTGTTCCTGACCATTATGCCATTTTCATCCATCTTGTTTCTGAATACCCATTTGGTGTCTATTGGATTCTTTCCTTTAGGCTTGGGCACCAGCTTCCATACATTATTCCTTTCAAATTGGTTTAGCTCCTCCTGTATAGCTAAAATCCAATCAGGATCCAACAAAGCTTCTTCTACCTTCTTTGGTTCTTCCTTGGAAAGAAAGTTGTTGTATAGACATTCTTCTTGAGTTGCTCTCCTGGTTTGAACTCTAGAAGAAACATCACCAATTATTAGCTCAAAGGGGTGATTTTTTGTCCATTTTCTTTGTTGAGGTAGATTAGCTCTAGATGAAGAGGCCTCATTGTTGTCTTGATGTGTGATTGAGTCTTGATTGTTAGAAACTCCCCCTGAGTTTGTGGATCATTGATTTGAGAAAGGGGAACTTTCTATAGGTGATTTATCCTGACTTCCTGCTCCTTTTGATAACCCGACGGATGGTGAATTTTGAGTACTGAAGGATGAAGCAGGTTGCCTTCCGACGGATAAGGCAGATTGTCTCCCGACGGATGAAGCATTCTGTAATTCGACAGATGTTGAATTTTGTGCTTCATTGGTAGTAGATTTTTCTGTATTATCCTTTGATATTGTTTCTTGATCACTTTCATCATCACTGTCATCACTAACCATCTCCACATAGTCAAATTTGAGGCTTTCATGGTAATCTCCATCTTGAAGTCCCTCAATCTTTTTATCATCAAACACAACATATATTGATTCCACAATAATATTGGTTCTTAGATTGTAGACTCTATATGCTTTACCAACAACATATCCAATAAAAATTCCTTCATCTGCTTTAGCATCAAACTTCCCATTTTGATCATTCTGATTTCTCAGAATATAGCATTTGCAGCCAAAGACATGAAGAAAATTTAGAGTTGGATTCTTGTTCTTGAACAATTGATAGGGAGTCATGCATCTTGCTTGATTAACCAGGGAAATATTCTGAGTGTAGCATGCAGTATTTACAGCTTCAGCCCAGAAATATGTTGGCAGTTTAGATTCTTCAAGCATTGTCATGGCAACTTCAATAAGTGATCTATTCTTCCTTTCCACTACTCCATTCTGTTGTGGAGTTCTTGCTACTGAAAACTCATGCAGAATCCCATTTTCCTCACAAAATGCTCTCATGATAGAATTTTTGAACTCAGTTCCACTGTCACTCCTGATTCTTCTAACCTTAAAATCAAGATGATTATTGACTAGCCTCATCTTTAGACTTTAGGAAATATGTCCAAGAGAACTTTGAGAAATCATCTACAATTACTAGGCAAAATCTTTTCCTTGAAATGGACAACACGTTGACTGGTCCAAACAAATCCATGTGTAGCAGTTACAGAGGTTCTTCAATTGTTGAATCAAGTTTCTTCCTGAATGATGCTTTAATCTGCTTCCCTTTTTGGCAGGCATCACACAGTCCATCCTTAGAAAACTCCACTAGAGGAATGCCTCTAACCAGTTCTTTCTTTACTAGCTCATTCATGGTCTTGAAGTTTAAATGGGATAGCTTCTTGTGCTATAACCAACTTTCATCCTGACTTGCTTTGCTGAGAAGACAAGTAACAGATTCTGTATTAGATGAGTTGAAGTCAGCTAGGTACACATTTCCTTTTCTCACACCAGTGAGAATCACTTTGTTGCTTCTTTTGTTAGTCACAACACAGGCTTCTGAGTTGAAGGTTACTGAATTGCCTTTATCACAAAGCTGGCTGATACTCAACAAATTGTGTTTGAAACCATCCACCAAGGCAACCTCCTCAATGATGACATTTTCCTTCGAAATCAAGCCATATCCCACAGTATAACCCTTGTTGTCATCTCCAAAAGTAATACTTGGGCCAGCTCTCTCCTTGAACTCTGTGAGCAGGGTAGAAACACCAGTCATGTGTCTTGAAAAACCACTATCCAAGTACCAAAGATTCTTTCTGTTTCCCTGCACACATCAAAATCAAATCAAGTTGATTTTGGTACCCAAGTTTCCTTGGGTCCTTCCTTGTTAGCTTTCTTTTTCTGTTTCTTAGGCTTTATCTCATTTGAATTGGGGATATCAGATTCATTCTTAGTCATTTGAGTTGGGCCTTTGAAACCATTCATTGCATTCATAAGCATGGGAGGCATGACATTCATGTTGGGAAAGTGAGGTGGCACAGACATGGAAGTAGGCATGGACAAATTTCAATTAACAGACAAATGATTTACACTACCACACTTGACACATATTTTTCTTGGAGCATATTTATCAGGTGTGTAGTTATTGTGTTTGTTAATTCCTACTTTACCATTTATATTGTTTTTCTTTTTAGCCTATGTTTTAACCTCAATCTTTTCAAGTCTGTCACTTAATTGTTTGACAGCCATGTGACCCACATTAGCCTTTTTCCCTTTCTTAACTTGACTCGATTCTCCTGGAACAAAGTTCTTAGAAACAGATACATACTTTTCATTCAACTTAACAAGTTTGGCTTTACTGATAGGCTTGCTTACAGTCGACGGATGAGGATTGGCATCAGTCGACGGATAACCCTTTTTGTTATCCGATGGATTACCCTCATCATCCGTCGAGTCTACATCTTTTAGCACTCCATCCACCAAATTTGGTTCTAGTTTCTCCTTGTTCTTTTTCCAGGCTTCATCACAAAGGGACTCGATTCCTTGAACTTTGGTGATTTGAGCATGGACATCTCTAGATGTTTTCCATGCCTTAATCACCTCCTATTCACGCTCGAGCTGCTTCTTCAAAATTTCTTCTTTCTTCAAGGACTCGGTTAATTCCTCCTTGTCAATCTTACACTCAATTCTTAATTTTTCAAAATCAATGGACTGAGACTCTAGCACATTATTTCTCTCACTCAAAAACAAATTATTTTCTTTAATTTTAGCATTTTCTTTAGTAAGAGACTTAAGTGTAACACGTAAATGATATAACTCTGTAGACATGTCATTTATAGCATTATTACACTCAGCTTTAGATAAATATGCAAGGTTTGTAGTAATTACCTGATTACTTGAAGAACTTGTTTCTATTTTATTAGACTTGGCCATTAGGGCTAGATTGACATAGCTGACATCTTTATCTTCATCCAGACCATCTGCTGCCCAGTCATTTTCTTGTGTAATGAAAGCCCTTTCCTTTTGTTTGAGCAGCTCAAAGTATTTTTGCTTATAATTCCCTGGCTCAAACTTTTTCTTGCTTGAATCTGACTTTCTACACTCACTGGCAAAGTGCCCTGCCAAGCCACATTTGAAACATTTGAATTTTGATTTATCCACCATGTTTCTATTTGGCTTGGCTGCTCCAAAGTTCTTTTTGAACTTAAGCTTGGAAAATCTTCTGGAAAGAAATGCTAAATGTTCATCAATGTCTTCCATGTCATCTTGGCTCAAAGAATCTTCACATTCTACTGCAAGCCCCTTGCCCTTGTTCTCACAGACCCTTGAAGTTGATTTAACAGCTTCCATCTTCATCTCCTTCTCCTTCTC
Source organism: Apium graveolens (assembly GCF_009905375.1). Lineage (NCBI taxonomy): Eukaryota > Viridiplantae > Streptophyta > Magnoliopsida > Apiales > Apiaceae > Apium > Apium graveolens. Next base: position 148,349,792 of record NC_133650.1, read on the forward strand.
TAACTCAGCAACTAGTGCAATGGACCCTCCTTTCTTCTTTCCTCTCTCCATCCTCTCATCTTGCTCTATTTCAAGCTCATATGTTTTCAGGATGCCATACAGTCTCTCCAAAGTAAACTCTTCATAATCTTGTGTGTTTCTCAATGAGACTGTCATTGGTTTCCATTCCTTTGGAAGAGATCTAAGGAATTTCAGATTGGAGTCTTTTGTCTGATAGTCCCTTCCATGCAACTTTAGATAATTAGCAGTTTTTGAAACCTATTAAAAATGTCAGTGAGTGACTCACTTTCTTCATTATGAAAATGCTCATATTGCTGAATCAGTAGCTACATCTTGTTTTCTCTAACTTGGTCAGTGCCATCACAGATGATCTGTATTGTATCCCAAACATCCTTGGCAGTTTTGCAGTTGATAATGTTGTCAAACATATCACCATCAACTCCATTAAACAGGATAATCATGGCCTTTTATCTTTCCCGACTTGTTCAATGTCAGGATCAGACCATTCATGCCTTAGTTTGGGGACAGATGGCTCATTTCCAGTGGCAGCTCTCATTGGTACTTGAGGGCCTCTTTCTATGCAGTCCACATAGGCCTCATCTTGAGAAAGCAAATGAAGATGCATCTTTACCTTCCAATGATGGTAATTATCTTTATCCAGAAAAGGAATCTTGACCCCAACATCCTTCTTGTTCATCTTGCTGTGTTGTTTTGATCTTTAAATTCTTTGTTCTTCAAGAGCTTGCTCTGATACCAATGGTTAGTCCCTTAACAAGATAACAAGAATTACAGAAGGGGTGTTGAATGGAATTCTTGAAACTATTTCTTGAATAAAAATTATTCTAACTCAATTATATATATCAGTGTGAATTGATTAGCAGAATGCGGAATAGTTACTTGAAATGAATCAAAACACAAGTAATTAAAAACAAGAGTCTTTAAAAACTTTCTGGTGGATTTGAATGATTCCACCAGAGATATATAATATATATCGAGAGAACTCTGTGTGTAAAATGCTCACAGCTTCTTACAAAATGATAACACTAAGAATGAGAGAAATGCTAAGAATGCAGCTTACAAATGTTTCTCTCTTGGTTGCTTAGTTCCTTAGTTACTATTCTATTTGTTGCTTCTTGGTTTATATATCACCAAGATTACAAAGTAATAAGACATGATATGTAGCGACTCGTATACTTTTATATTTAATTAAAGTGTAATTATGAAATTATTGAGTGAATAATATATGTGTATAGCTTCTGTCAGCTATGTGTTGTTTTACTTTTATCTATGTGTGTGAATTACGGTATTCAGGGTGGTTCGTGTAATCAATTATGGGCTTTTATTGAATTGTTTTCACTTTAAAAGTGGATTTAATACAAGTTTATTTGTGTAAATATGTGGATTGTCTCTAAAATTGTTTTTATGACTTTATAATCTCAATATTTATTTTTGGGATTTTATAAAATTCAGAAATCAATATTTCATTAATTATTTAACCCTGTACAATTTTCTGATTGTATTATTTGTAAAATCTGTATTTAATTCCCGAATTCTTCAAAAATTATGAAACTCATATTTATTTAAGTAAGGAATATTCCGGGAATTTTAAAATTATTTTGGAGAATTTTGAGATTAATTTCAACCGCGCGTTAATTCGTTTAATTGGTAAAAGCGGTTATAAAGTACGTTTCAGAAATTTTTCTAAAATTACAAAATTTATGTTTTTATTTACTTCGGGATATTTATAATATTATAAGATTATTTTCGCGATTTTCTGAATTTATTTTAAGTACAGCTTAGTTCGTTAGTTGTGAAATGCGGGTACGAACTGCGTTTTGAAAAATATTTTAAAATTTTGAAATTTATGTTTTTGTAAACTCCGGGATATTTATGACATTTTAAAACTATTTTCGTAATTTTCGGAGGTTGTTTTATTCGCACCTTATTCCGTTAATTTCGAATTTTGGGGCAAAATAGACCTTTAAATCTTCGTAATTATCCCAAATGTAACGTGTCAGCTTTATAGACTATGTATTGCCACGTGTTTCTTGCTGGTATTTTACAGAAAATAAATAAAACAAGCATGCACATCCCTTTCCTCTGAATCTCTCTCTCGATCCCTTTTCTTTCCTTTCGGTTTAATTTCTCTCTGTACACTCTATCAAATTCCTCATGTTAATCTCTCATTTCTCCCTTAATCTCTTTATTCCTCCTCATTTACTCCTCTTTCTTGCAGCCGTGTTTCTCGATTTCTTCTTTTCCAGCACAAGGTCGCCGCACCTGTCCCTTTCGTTCCGTCGCTGCTGGTGTTAATTCCCCTGGTATCTCAGAAATATACATATATATACCCATATATGTTTGTTGCAGTGTATCGTGTATGTGTGTTTTGTGTGTGGGTTGGTGTGTCTGCTGTGTATCGGTTTTTCCGGCTTGTTGTTGGTTTCCGGCTTGTTTTTTCGGTTGCAACTTTTCCGATTGTAAGGCTGTTTTGCCAGTTAATTCGTGCATATAGTTTTGGGATTTTTTGATTTTTCAGGAAAAGTTATTTGATTATTTTAATGAAATAAATTTATGTACGATTGGAAAATTATTATTGTAATCGGCGAGGTTTCGCGTTGGAAACCCAGGAAAATACTGGGTACCCACGAAATTTTGTCGCCGTTCGCGATGACTTGTTACGAGCGAATGGTGGACCCTGATGATTATTATCTGAGTCCTAATTTAATAAATAAATGTAAAATGTAATAATAATTAATAATAGTATTGAATTGGCATTTGGGAAATTATGGATGTTGATTGTTGTGAATTATTGTGGTGAAGTGACGTCGAATTGTTTGACGGGTTAGTCCGATAAATTAAGGAGGTTCTGTCCAATTTCCGAGAAATTGAACTACGGAATTACGGGAGCGTATCCAGCAATTATCGGGCTGTCGAATGAGTATATATAAACATATATATGTTGTATCGAAATTTGATTGTGTGTGGTGGTGAACTGTTTTGCCAAAAGTAATAACCCAAATTTTGTAAAATGACGAGTATATGTATTTTTCCGAAAACGAACACCGAACCTATTTTCGAGAATGTGAACCCTAAGTTGATGCGTGTATTGTAATAATATAAGTATGAGTCGGGATTTGATATCGAATGGGTAGGTTTTTAGCGAGGATATGTCAAGCATACCTAGACGTCTAACGTAGGGTATTTCGGCTCTATAGGTTCTAGTCGAAGGACTCCAGAAGTGAAATCGAACTAAGGATAACCTAGTGATCAGTCGACAAGCGTAGCGAGGTTCCAAGCGAAGGACCCGAACGTTGAAGTCGGATCCAGGATAGTCTGATAATAAGGCGATAAAGCCAAGGGTCCAAGTTAGTCCAAGGTCGATCGGTAATAGTGGTAAAGCTCTGCAAGGAAAGTACCCCTGACCATTCTTTTATGGTTCAGTGCATATGAATAGCTAAATGTTTTACTTTCGTAATGGAACAGAAACATTTTAAGTTGCGTATCCCCGTAGTTATAAATCACTATTTTCAAATTGTTTTGGGGAGAAGTAACTTCGAAAGGTACCTATCTCGAATGGAATGATTTACAAAATGGATTTTATATGTGTGCTGGTTAAATAAATGATTTTGAAAATGAGATAGGTACAAGTGTTTTGAAACTGGATAAAACGAGTCAGATATTGGATAACGTTGCGTAAGTGGCTAATTCGGTTACGCACATTACATAACCGATTAGTCCAGCATAGATAATCAGAGACCTAGCTAGTCTCTGCGGATCCGGTGATTTTGTGTGAAAGCCCGATCAGATTTCCTATACATTTTGTGTGATAGCCTGGCCAACTATCCTAGATAATTTATGTGGAGGCATGATCAGTCGTCCCTAGATAACATCCAATACATATTTTTTTATGATTTTGTGATTCCAGTAATGGAACAAATGGCTTTGAGTCCCCGTAACGAGACAGATGGTTTTATGGTTCCTGTAATGGAACGGAAGGTTTGAAAATGGAAATAGCATGCTAAAATTGAACTATGGTTTTTATGCACAGCACACAATAGTTGATCTTGTTTTACAGAGCATGCTAGTTTTGATATCCAGTTTATACCTGTTTTACAAGTTTCTGGCAAGTTATGAATTTTGTTCCTATAACGGCTTTACTTTAAACTATTTTACTTGTTATTCATATAGTGGTGCTGCTGAGCAAGCAATTGCTCACCCTTGCAGAATATTTTATATGTATTGCAGATGTCTAGGAGATTCTTGCGCGGTAGTCAGGGCAGAGTTCCAGCTCCTTTCGTGTCAGGTTCCTCTGAGGTACTTGTGTTCAGACCAGGTGAGGTATGTTGAGTTGCTGCGTTAATTAGTGGTCAGGATTGTGTAAGGTAATTTGGGTTGTGTTAGTTGAGTAACCTAAGTCATACTTAAACCTGGAAAAGGTCTTGGTAAAGGGGTCGTAGTTATGTATTATTAATGAGTTGAACTGAATTATGATTGTTATTATTGTTGTTGGTGACGTCAACTCCTGACCCCGGGGTTAAGTCCGTCACAGGATAATAAAACAAAAACTATCAAGTCTAATACAATGCTACTTCATTACTCTATTCCATCATCTTTGAATATCTTCATAATAGCATGGAAATGGCAATGCTTCTTTGTTCTCGAAAACCCAGTTTAATAGGCTACCACATTCCATTTGCATACACTCGACGCATGTGACTGTGTTGTCACTGTCAACAGATATTTAAATTCTTTATCCGTTGAGTACATGATCATCCGTCGAGTTTATAATCATCCGTTGATGGCTTTGTTGATCATCCATCGACAGCTATATTGATCATCCATCGATGGCTTTGTTAATCATCTGTTGGTAGCTATTTGGCACTTGACTGCATTTTATTTATGCAGAATTACAAGACATCATCTATGTACAATTAATCAACCTATTCTGCATATCTAGTTAAAGTCAATCATGACTTATGTGCTACTACAGAATCTATACAAAGGTGTATGCAGAAATGTGCTACAGACTTATTGTTACATAAACTACTCACTCGATGTTGTGATTCCAGTAATGGAACAAATGGCTTTGAGTCCCCGTAACGGGACAGATGGTTTTATGGTTCCTGTAATGGAACGGAAGGTTTGAAAATGGAAATAGCATGCTAAAATTGAACTATGGTTTTTATGCACAGCACACAACAGTTGATCTTATTTTACAGAGCATGCTAGTTTTGATATCCAGTTTATACCTGTTTTACATGTTTCTGGCAAGTTATGAATTTTGTTCCTATAACGGCTTTACTTTAAACTGTTTTACTTCTTATTCATATAGTGGTGCTGCTGAGCAAGCAATTGCTCACCCTTGCAGAATATTTTATATGTATTGCAGATATCTAGGAGATTCTTGCGCGGTAGTCAGGGCAGAGTTCCAGCTCCTTTCGTGTCAGGTTCCTCTAAGGTACTTGTGTTTAGACCAGGTGAGGTATGTTGAGTTGCTGTGTTAATTAGTGGTCAGGATTGTGTAAGGTAATTTGGGTTGTGTTAGTTGAGTAACCTAAGTCATACTTAAACCTGGAAAAGGTCTTGGTAAAGGGGTCGTAGTTATGTATTATTAATGAGTTGAACTGAATTATGATTGTTATTATTGTTGTTGGTGACGTCAACTCCTGACCCCGGGGTTAAGTCCGTCACAGGATAATAAAACAAAAACTATCAAGTCTAATACAATGCTACTTCATTACTCTATTCCAACATCTTTGAATATCTTCATAATAGCATGGAAATGGCAATGCTTCTTTGTTCTCGAAAACCCAGTTGAATAGGCTACCACATTCCATTTGTATACACTCGACGCATGTGACTGTGTTGTCACTGTCAACAGATATTTGAATTCTTTATCCGTTGAGTACATGATCATCCGTCGAGTTTATAATCATCCGTTGATGGCTTTGTTGATCATCCGTCGACAGCTATATTGATCATTCATCGATGGCTTTGTTAATCATCTGCCGGTAGCTATTTGGCACTTGACTGCATTTTATTTATGCAGAATTACAAGACATCATCTATGTACAATTAATCAACCTATTCTGCATATCTAGTTAAAGTCAATCATGACTTATGTGCTACTACAGAATCTATACAAAGGTGTATGCAGAAATGTGCTACAGACTTATTGTTATTGCTACAGACTTATTATATCGAATACATTTGTTTTCTATTATTTGTGTTCTAAATCGATTTGATTGTATTCTACACTGTATTCAACCCCCTTCTACAGTGTTGTGTGACCTAACACTTAGTTATAAACAACCTCTATTTGTTATCGTCTTAGCATTGAATAATAACCATACGTTGTTGCTTAAGTGCATAGATTAATTAGTTAACCAACGTCAGTCTCTGTGGGAACGAACTAGAAAATATTCTATACTACTTGTGAACTCGTATACTTGCGTATATTATTAGCGCGTGTTTAGCGACTAACATATGCCTATTGGAAGAGCTATGATAGAAGTGAGTCTAAGAAGTGAAGTCATAACTTTTAATCCTGATGGAAAGAAGATTGGATTTATGGAACTAGATGATCTATCTCTTGAAATTCAAAACTACATGATCTCAGGGCAGTCATCTATCAGAATGATGAATCAACAGATGAGCTGAAAGAACACAAGAAAATGATACAATGGTACATGGATGTAATGGAAGAAAATCTATTGAGGTAATTTCTTAAAGAAGCTCTAGACTGTGTTATAGTTCAGAATGAAGAATAAATTCTGATAATCACTGTTTATAAGATTGTATATGATTATTTGATTAATGCATTTAGATAGTTTTGACATCATCAATTAGAACTTGTACATAATTACATAATGCACAAGTTGGGGGAGATTGTTAGATATAATAAATGATACCAGTAAATAAACTAGCAGGAGTTAATATCAGTATTTACCGAAGGTGACGTCATCAGTACTTGTCCATCAGTACTTGATGATCAACATTTAATGTTATCAGGACTTAGTTACTTCAGTAGATATTCGGGAAGGAAAAGGATTGCAGAATTCAAGTTGGTGAAGAACTTTATTCAGAAGCAATCATACATGGATATGTATTAGGTTTTCTTATTGTAATAGAATAGGAATCCTTATTGATTGTGTAACTATGCACTATATAAGCACAGATTAGGTTTACTCTTTAAGAGAAGCGAAAACAAATTGTAATATCTTTCAAATAACCTAGAAGCTCTCAAGGATAATTGTTCATCATTTAAGAGAGTACTTATGTCACAGTTTTTACCAGATTAATATAAAAACTGTTGATTCTGTTAAAGCTTTATCAAATTGTTTGTATAAACTGTATTCACCCGCCCCTGTACAGTTAATTACGGACCTAACAGTTAAAATGAAGAAAGTACCCAACAATACTTGGGTAGCTAAACACACTTAATCCTCATTGTGTGCAGGGAAAAATGAAGAGAGTCATATGGGTCATTGACAGTGGATGCTTCAGACATATGACATGTGACAAGGCCCTGCTATCACAATTTGAGGAAATGGCTGGCCCATTGGTGACTTTTAGAGACAACAACGAAGGATTCACAATGGGATATGGAAAGTTAATTTCTAGAAATATTGTCATTGAAGATGTAGCACTAGTTGCTGGTCTTGAGGTAAATCTCATGAGTGTCATTCAATTCACATATAAACGATTCAAGGTTTCATTTAACAAAGGAGACTGCTCAATTATCAGCAAAAAGACTGGTGAAGTTGCTTTGAAAGGAGCAAGAAAAGGGAGCTTGTTTGTTGCAGATCTATACTCAGCAAAAAAGGATGGTATATGTTGCTTCTACACCAAGGCATCTATTGAGCAAAGCAAACCGTGGAACAAGAAACTCTCTCACCTAAATTACAAAGAAATCAACATCTTGGTAAAAAAGGAATTAGTGAGAGACATGCCAAATTTAGAATTTGCTCAAGATGAAGTATGTGAGGCTTGTCAAAAAGGTAAAATGAAAAGGTCCAGTCACAAAAGCAAAGTTGTGAATTCCATAGTGCACCTCTGCAACTTATTCACATGGACATGTTAATGTCTTATCTATTTCCAGAAATAAGTATGCATTTATGATGGTAGATGACTACTCAAGGTATAATTGGGTAGAGTTTATGCATTCAAAGGATGAAACTCCACACATCATTATTGAAAACATCAAGAAATTTGAGAAGCAGGATGAAGATCAAAATTATGTAAAGAGATTGAGGAGTGACAATGTGACAAAATTCAGGAATGCAATTTTAAATGAATTTTGCAAAGACAAGGGTATTGTTCAAGAGTTCTCAGCTGCAAGGAAACCTCAGCAAAATGGGGTAGTTGAAAGAAAGAATAAAAGTCTAATTAAGGATGCTAGAACAATGCTTCAAGATGCCAATTTACCAACTAGTTTGTGGGAGGAAGCTGTCCACATTGCATGCTACACTCAAAACAAATATCTCATCAACAAAAATCTTGGCAAGTTACCCTACTCAATCTTGTTAAAAATAAATTCTACTATGAAGCATATGCATGTATTTGGAAGCAAGTGTTTTGTTCTAAAACACAACTCTGAATATGTGGGAAAATTTGACTCTAAAGTTTTTGAAGCAATTTATCTGGGATATTCATCAGAAAGAACTGCCTACAGAGTTTATGTGCTTGAACAAAAGAAAATTATGGAAAACACAGGTGTGACTTTTGATGATGACATGTGTCCAGGCTTGGAATGCCTTGATGAGAATGAAGCTGAAGCCCTTAAGTTTGAAAGTCTAAACATTGATAGTGATTATGAAGACGAAGTTGAAATCAACACAAGCGACAGAATGAATAAAGAGTCAACTGAGCAAGTGAATCATGAGAATGAAAACTCATCTCATAATCCTGAATTTGATAGAACAAACTCAGGGGGAGAAGGAGAAGAAAGTTCTGTAAGTCATGCCAATGGTGAAGAAAATGCAGAAAAAATCAAGTCAACAAAATCACACCAAAAAATGGGATAGGAGTCACACAAGAGATGCAATTATTGGTGATCCAAATGCTGAAGTGAGGACTAGAAGTGCAACTACAAATGAATGTTTATATGCATGCTTTCTTTCAAAAATTGAGCCTAAGAAAACCGAGGAAGCTCTACTTGATCCTGACTGGATATATGTCATACAAGTAGAGCTAAATCAATTTGAGAGAAAAAAAAAGTTTGGAAGTTGGTTCCTACCCCAAAGAACAGAAGCATAATTGGAACAAAGTGGGTGTACAGGAACAAAATTGATGAAAATAGAATTATAACAAGAATTGAAGCAAGGTTGGTTGCAAAAGGCTACTCACAAGAAGAGGAATTGATTATGATGAAACTTTTTCTCTAGTTCCATGACTTGGAGCAATAAGGATCTTTCTTGCATTTGCTGTACACTAAAATTTTAAAGTATATCAAATGGATGTATAGAGTGCATTCATTAATGGTGAATTGGAAGAAGAGGTTTATGTGCAGCAACCACCTGGCTATGAAGATCCAGAATTTCCAGATTTTATTTATCAACTACTCAAGGATCTCTATGGACTAAAGCAAGCATCTAGAGCTTGGTATGACATATTATTATAATTTATGCTTAAACATGGATTCACTAGAGGAATAATTGATAAGACTCTATTCTACAAGCAGCATGGTGGTGATATAATCCTAGTTCAAATCTATGTGGCTGATATCATTTTTGGTTCTACAAATGAAAAGCTATGTCAAAGATTCTCAAAACTCATACAGAGTGAATATGAAGTAGCATGATGGGAGAATTAAGTTATTTTCTTGGACTCCAAGTCAGCCAAAGAAGTGATGGAATCTTCATCAACCAAACTAAGTATGTTAAAGATTTACTAAAGAAATTTGGAATGGTTAACTGTTCACCTACATCAATACCTATGTCTACATCTACAAAGTTGGATAAATATAAGAAAGGAAAAATTGTAGACATTTCAGGTTATAAAGGAACGATTGGATCTTTGTTGTACTTAACTGCTAGTAAACCAGACTTTATGTTTGTAACATATCTGTGTGCAAGATTTTAAGCCAATCCAAAGGAATAACATTTGATGGATGTGAAAAGAACTTTCAGATACTTAAAGGGAACACTAAACTTGGGATTTTAGTATCATAAGGGAACTTGATTTAAAGATGTTGGATACACAGATGCAGATTTTGCTGGATACAGGGTTGACAGAAAGAGTACTAGTGGAAGCTGTCAATTTTTTGGTCAAAGACTTGTATCTTGGTACAGTAAGAAACAACAATCCATGTCAACTTCCACAGTTGATGCTGGATACATAGCTGCTGGAAGTTCCTATACTCAAGTGCTTTGGATTAGAAATCAGTTAATGGATTATGGCCTAGTGTCACACAAAATTCTAATTATGTGTAACAATACTAGTGCTATATCTATTGTTGCTAATCCAGTTAATCATTCTAGAACTAAGCACATTGATATAAGGTGCCATTTTATTAGAGAACATGCTGCAAATGGTACTATTGAGCTCATTTTTGTTCCAACAGAAAAATAATTAGCTGATATTTTTACTAAACCTTTGGATGAAGCAACTTTCATTAGTCTTGTTGGTGAAATTGGTATGTTAAATTCTTCATCCTAAAGGTAAAAACTCAGCTAATATGTTGCATCAGATTTATTTCTGATAAATCAAAATTAATTTGATTTAATTGGAAATTGACTGGAATATGATTTATAAATATTTTGGAACTCTTTGTATATTTATTTTTCAAAAATCAAAATTTAACTTGAAATTTTTCAAATTCTAAGAAAAACTGTCTAAATGTTAATTTACATTTTCAATATGTGAAATTAATATAAGACAGAAGTGATAAGAACAAAAGTATATAAAGAACTGAGTTCTCGATGAGTCTAAATGACTTCTCGACAAGTCATTTTGAGACTTCTCGATTGAGTACTCGATAAGTCTTTTCCTGACTTCTCGAAGGACTTCTCAACAAGCCTCATTATGACTTCTCGATAAGTCTTGTAAAGATCTCGACATATGTTGATTCATAGAGTTCTCTACAAGTATACATTTTAGACTTCTCGACAACTTAGAACTGAAATAATTTAATTTAGTAAAACTTTTGATATAAAATTATTCTAATTTTCTTTTGAATTATTCAAATAAAAATTGGTAAAACTCAGTCCATTCAGGACAAACTGGGTATTTATTTGACGTCTCGATAAGTCACTATCTAGTTCTCGACAAACGTCAAGAAAGTGACATATCGATATGTATCTATTCTTTCACATGACTTCTTGATAAGAAAATCCCAAATGTTTATATCTACTTCTTGATAAGTCATTTAACCTTTTCTATAAATACCCAGACATCTCGACATAACCTCTCTTTATGCTTTCGAGATCCCAATTGGCCTAATTTTTTCAAAACTTAACCGTTTTCTCTCATTTCGAACTCTTTCTCTTTCAAATTTCTTACCCACTCAAATTCAAAAAATATCAATGGCAGCCAATAATGTTAGAGCTATTATTCCCAAGGATGGAATAAACTACTTGACCTTTACAGATTCTAACCAAGCTTCAGACAGCTTCAAATGTTTTTTCAAGTTTGTAGTTGAATCCTACCTTGCAGGAGCTTTGACTGCCAATCCTATTCTCTACCTGGATATGCTTAATGACTTTTGGAACTTGGCTGTAATACAGACAGTTGTGCATGACAACCAGGAAGCTTCTTTGGTGGTTAAGTGCTCAATTCAAGGGAGGAAGGTGGAGTTTGGTGCAAGTGATGTTAACAAAGCACCGGGTATTCCTATAGAAGCCTTAATAGATGCACCAAAAACACAGGAGTTGGCTGAGTTCATTGACTTCATAAACTACAGTGAAAAGATTGACCTGCCCATACTGAATAAGAAGCACCTAAGGAGGGAGTGGTCATTTCTTTTTTACTCTATTGTGAGGGCATTCACATGCAGGAAGACATGATATGATAATATATCCAATGTAGTACAGAAGCTAGTGTTCTACATAGCATACAACAAGCCACTCAATGTTGGGACATTGATCCTAGAAGAACTTAGCACAAGACTCACGATGCCACTAGTAAATAGAGGTAAGGAAATTTTCTTTCCTAAATTTTTTATGTGTACTTTAATTCATAAAGTAACAGATATACATATGTTTTAAGGTATTGATAAAAGTGAAATAAGAAATTGTAAACAAGTGGCCAAAATATTATTTGGTTCACTAATTACAAAGAATAAGGTGGAGGTAGCACTAAATCTTACTGAATTCATGTTGGAAATATTTAGGACCTACCCATCCCCTATGCTTAACATAAGATCAAGTTCAGTAATTTATACAGTTATGGCTCCTGTACCTATGGAAGTACAAAAACAGGAAAACCAACAGGGGGCTTCCACAACTGATACCCTTCCTTCATAACCACTAGAAGCTAGGAAACCAACCTATAACACCCTCCAAATCCGGGGTATAGATTTGGGGCATTATTAATATCAACTACAAACTAAATCTGCACAAGCAGAATATAAATATAATAATTACCCCGAACTACTATTACTCGGGATCTTTTAAGGTTAAGAGTTGAAAACAAGAATGACACATTAACTTTATTACAAACCCAAATAAAAATAATCTGTCTCAAGAACTCTCTTTATTACAAAACTTCATTCTATCTACATTTTCACCACACAACTTTTATTCAAACCAACATTACTAGTTATCCTGTTACACCTGATCTGGTAACTCAAAGCTCTCTTCTGGGATAGGGATCAACACTCTTGGTATAAGAGGGTCTCGCTGCTTGACTCATTTCTTCACTATGCAGGTTCTGATGGGTTTCATTCTCTACCTTACTGTAAAATAATAGGAATAACAATAAAAGGGGATGAGCCAAAATTGCTCAACAAGCCTGCAATAATTTTTAGTATAAAGAGATAAGAATAAATGAATCGATAGTCTGATGGTTTGAACAACCATTTGTATCTGTATAGAATAATAATTTTCCAACACTGGCGAGTGCCAAATGAACAAGACTAGAAACAAGAACCAACATATGCACTATAACCTGCTGATCAGTCTGGATTTAGTATGGATCTATACCCAACTATATAGACCCAACCAATATAAGGAGTACTCAGGCAACTATGGCCTATTAATTAAAGGTCTGGGTAAAACCCATCCCGTATCGTAACCATCCAGCCGAAAGTTTAGCATCTGGAACAATCGAAATTCTTTTGATGTATCCCAACATCAAGATATATCAGAATATATGTAACAAGGGTAAAAGTATTAGAATATGAATAGGGAATTCAATAAATTGGGAGAAATCAAGAATCGAAATGAAATAGAAACAAGAATCAATAATTGTGTAACAGTGTATATGAACAATAATTATCAAAGTGTAACTAATATGGAAAATGGGGTATAATTCACTATTCTGGATTTAGAATAGGGGAAAAACTTGCCTTGCGCGTACTTAACCTGGTTCCATTCACCACCTCAGTCTCCTGCTTGATCTGCCTTGCTGATACTGAATCAATCATAGAAAGATAGTCGTATAGATAACTTACTACATACGCGTATCTCGAATTGATACTACGTAACCCTATCAATCTACCCATGCATTTCTATCTGACTCGCATATATACATATATAATTATATAGCAAATAAGGTTCACATAACCACGTAAGGCACATAGCACATAAAGCACATACTTGATTTTTGGACTTATAATTATTTTTAGAATCGATACTAGACTCATACCTGTATTAACTAACCCTATTTGATTTTATAATAATTTTTCAGAATTTATTTGACTCGATTCTACCCCTATTAGGGCATATAAACAATTAACTATCACAATACGACTCTCTTTTGGAAGAAATTATGACTTACAATTATTTTTATTGGATTCGTTTCATTTTTCTGAGTCTAGGGGTCTTCGCTTCACTCAAATCGGACGAACGGTTTAATTACTACGAATTAAACAAGATTTAATTAATTATTAATTAATTATAAATAATTAATTATAATTAAATAATCCTTAATTATATTTTTAAATAATTAATTAATAATTATTGTATTTTAAAATAATTAATCCTTAATTATTTGGATTAAATACAATTTATTACAATTATTTATAAATTATTATTATTTACTCGATTAGATCGATTATTTATAAATAATCAATCGATACAATTAACTTATAGCTATTTATCGATTAATAATTATTATTCGCACCATAATCTAACTCAACGATTAACTACTCGTATAAATACGAGCTACTCACATTCCTCGTATAATTATCGAACTATTATTATTATGATTATAACTTATACGATTAATTAATTAATTATCTGTATTTAATTATTCGATACGAATAATCATTACGACACTCTTCGAATAAATTAATTATCGCTCAAATAATAATTCTAATTAACGAATCCATACTCGTATAGATAAGAGTTACTCACAATATTCAACTAATTAACGAATTATTATTCATATAATACAATCATTTTTAATCCTTATTTATTAATTAATTACCTAATTATTAAGTAATAGATAAATAAATAAATAATTCTGATAAATAATTAAATAATTAAATAAATAATTAAATTCGAATTTCTAAATTAATAAAATAATTTAGAAATTAATTATAAAAAATTTCAGAATTTAAAACTGATTTTTAATTGATTTTTAGAATTTATAAAAACTAATTTTGATTTACTAAAATATAAATAAATAATTAATAATTCAAAAACACAATCAGGGAATTGGTTTTCAGGTTTTGGGGATCAAACCCGGGTCGATTTCCGGGTTGGATCCGGGTCGAACCCGGGTCGCGAAGAACACGTCGGCTGTCTGGACAGAACCCAACGCCGGCAGGTGATAAGTGGCATTTTATACCACATAGAACATCTTAAAATGGCTTAAATTGATGCCTTGAAATCAAGTATTTTGTGTATTTGATGCGTTTTTCTAGTGTTTATGCATTTCAGGGTATTAGTTGCATTTCGGAGGAGTAATCATCAAGAATAAGCCTTGGCATGTGTTCACCATTGCGAGAGGAAAGAAAGGGGCAGATTACGGCGAAGAAACGGAGCAAACTCAAGAAAAATCCAGTAGGGTCCTGAGCGCCCGCTCAGCTATGCTGAGCGGCCGCGCAGAAAGCTGAGCGCCCGCTCAGCTATGCTGAGCGGCCGCGCAGGGTCGGGAAATTAAATAATTATTTTTAGACTTCTACTTCTGTTTGGCTTCCAACTTCTATGTAATCTGAGTTTTATGGGACTATTATATAAGTAGATTTAGAGACGTTTTCACGAGAGAGGATCGTGGTATTAAGCAAGGAGCGAAGGAGATAAGGAAGAAGACCGTTTTAGCACACAGCAACGAAGAGGAAGCATATTTTCTTGTGAATCTTATTTCGTTGTAACGTTGGATGCTAGTTTTCTTACTTTGAACCTATTTACTCTTGTGACGTACTCTGGTTTAATATAATTAGTTTAGTTATTATTTTCTTGTGTTTGTTTATCATGATTTCATATGAACCCATGATGACGATAAGTGCTATTATGCGCTAATCGTGATCATGGGGTCGCAACGGATTTACTATGGAATTCTTTAGTTAATTGTTTAATACTTTAGTGTGTGATGATTGTATGATATCTAGTATTGGTTTTGCGTATTCGTCTTATGTGCGTCGCGAACATATAAGATAGGGTGTAATCTCTTGTGAAGCGACGATGGATCTTGAGATTTAGAACTTGCCATGCTAGCATAGGTTCATGTATGATGTGCATGATTAGTGGGTAACTCTAACAGTTTTATTTGCCCTGTGTAATCAAAAGGAATAACTTGTGCTTAAATCGTTGTGTTGTCAATTTCTGTAGACATATAGGAACTCAACATAATTGATGCCTATTCAACTTCTATCTTAATTGTGGATGCTTGGTAGAATGGTATTAGTACAATGAAAGTTGGCTTTTATCAGTTTCGTATTATTCGATTAATATCATCACTGTCACATGCTAAAGGTAATAACACTAACTATTGAAGGAAGTAGTAATGAAGTTGTGATCTCATGAGTGTTTTAATATTAATTAATCGAAGTGTTAATTAAGTGATTAATTAAGTAGTTAATTGTAGTTAATATTTAGTCAACAATTCTAAGTGTTAGTGTCTTAACATTGAGAAGTAATCATACATTGGTGCGTGAGTTTAATTAAACAATAATTAGTCTGAGTCTCTGTGGGAATGAACTAGATAGTATTCTATATTACTTGCGAACGCGTAGACTTGCGTGAATATTAGCGCGTGTTTTCGCCCTAACAAGTTTTTGGCGCCGCTGCCGGGGACTCGGCATATTTGTTTAGTTTATGTACTTACCATCATTGGTCATTAGGATTCAGTGATTAGAACGTAGTTGTTACTTATTGTTTCTGGTTGTGTTTCAGGTACTTAAGCGAGCGTTTATGCAAACTCGTTCTCGTACTCGCAAGAGGACTTTAGATACAGCTGAGGAGACAGACGAAGTTCTTGATATTCCGGAGAAGATAGATTTTGAAGATTCGGATTCAGGAACTGAGCAGAAAGAACCAGTAATCATGGGGGATTGTATTGTTCAGGCTGATCCAGCTTTTATGGACTTTTCTCGGCCAAAAATTGATGACATTCAGTCTAGCATTTTTCATCCGGCTATTCAAGCTAACACCTTTGAAATCAAGCCGGGCACTATTCAGATGGTGCAGAATTCTGTTTCTTTTGGAGGAGCTGCGACTGAAGACCCCAACATGCACATAAGGAATTTTGTCGAGATCTGCAGCACTTTCAAGTATAATGGCGTGACTGATGAGGCTATCAAGCTGAGGCTTTTCCCATTCTCACTGAGGGACAAAGCTAAGGACTGGTTACATTCTGAACCAGCTGGGTCCATCACTACTTGGCAAGATCTTGCACAAAAGTTTCTGGTAAAGTTTTATCCGATGGCAAAGACTGCTGCTATGAGGAGTGCTCTTACTCAGTTTGCGCAGCAGCCTACAGAATCTATGTGCGAAGCTTGGGAACGCTACAAGAAAATGTGGAGGAAGTGTCCACATCATGGAATGCCCGATTGGATGGTGATCACTGGTTTCTATAATAGTTTGGGGGCCCAATCTTGGCCCATGCTCGATGCAGCAGCTGGAGGCGCCTTATGGGCTTAAAGCTATACTGAGGCTTATAATCTTATCGAGATTATGGCTGCAAATGAGCATCAAAACCCAACTCAGAGGATGATGCCTGGGAAGGTAGCAGGTATTTTGGAAGTCGATGCAGCCACCGCTATTGCAGCGCAGCTCCAAGCGCTGTCAATGAAGGTTGATTCTCTGGATACATATGGAGTCAATCAAATAGCTATGGTTTGTGAGCTTTGTGCAGGTTCTCATGCTACGGATCAGTGTTCTCTTGTCAACGAATATGTTCAGTATGTGAATAATTATCAGTGACAACAGCAGCCTGTGCCAGCTACTTATCATTATAATAACAGAAATCATCTAAATTTCAGCTGGGGTAATAATCAGAATGCTATTCAGCCACCATATCAGCAAGGTGTGAGTAAACAGTTTAATCCACCTGGATTCCAGCTACCATAACAGTATGCTCAAAGGCAATCATACCCTCAACTAGGAAGTGTGCACCTACTAGTGCTGATTTTGAGGAACTTAAGCTGTTATGCAAGAGTCAGGCGGTTTCTATCAAGACCTTGGAAAATCAAATCGGTCAAATAGCCAATGCAGTGCTAAATCATCAACCTGGAACACTCCACAGTGACACGGAAGTACCAGGCAGAAAGGAAGCTAAAGAGCAAGTCAAGGCTATTACCTTAAGGTTTGGGAAAGTTGCTGATGCTGAAAAGGCAAAAGAAGGAGAAGCTGAAATTAGACATGAAGAAGCTAAGCAAAAGGAGAAAGCGGCGGAACCAAGGAAGACTACTGTTAAACACACTCTGCCTGAGGGTAATACAGGGGAGAAACAGCTCTATCCTCCACCACCTTTTCCTAAAAGATTGCAGCAACAAAAGCTGGATAGACAGTTCAGTAAGTTTCTAGAGGTTTTCAAGAAACTTCACATCAATATACCTTTCGCTGAGGCTCTGGAGCAAATGCCTAGTTATGCAAAGTTTATGAAGAGTATTCTTTCAAGGAAGGTGAAACTGGATGACCTTGAGACCGTTGCTCTCACGGAAGAATGCAGCGCTGTTCTGTAGCAAAAGTTACCTCCAAAGCTTAAAGATCCAGGTAGCTTCACCATTCCTTGCACCATTGGCAAGTTGACTTTTGACAAGTGCCTTTGTGATTTGGGAGCAAGCATCAACCTGATGCCGTTTTCGATCTTTAAAAAGTTGAATTTGCCTGATCTAAAACCCACATACATGTCTCTACAATTGGCTGATCGTTCTATTACTTACCCAAGGGGCATAGTGGAGGATGTGCTAGTCAAGGTGGATAAGCTCTTCTTTCCTGCAGATTTTGTTATTCTGGATTTTGAGGAAGATAAGAAGATTCCCATAATCTTGGGAAGACCTTTCTTGGCTACTGGCCGTACCTTGATAGATGTGTAGAAAGGTGAACTTACTATGCGGGTATAAGATCAGGATGTGACCTTCAACGTATTCAAGGCAATGAAATTCCCTACAGAAGATGAGGAGTGCTTAAAAGTGGATGTGATTGATTCTGCGGTTACTTCGGAACTCGATCGCATGCTAATGTCTGATGCATTGGAGAATGCCTTAGTGGGGGATTTTGACAGTGATGATGAAGATGGCAATGAGCAATTACAATATCTGAATGCTTCTCCCTGGAAGTGAAAGCTGGACATGCCGTTTGAATCTCTTGGTACTTCTGACCTCAAGAATGCTGAAGGAAAGCTCAAACCATCAATAGAGGAAGCACCTACCTTGGAGCTCAAGCCATTACCTGAACACTTGAGGTATGCTTTTTTAGGTGATGCATCTACTTTACCTGTTATTATTGCATCTGACCTTTCAGGTAGTGAGGAAGACAAGCTCTTAAGGATTTTGAGAGAATTCAAATCGGCTATTGGATGGACCATAACAGACATCAAGGGGATCAGCCCTTCATATTGTATGCATAAAATTCTGCTAGAGGAAGGTAGTAAGCCGACTGTTGAACAGCAGCGCAGACTTAATCCTATCATGAAGGAGGTGGTGAAGAAAGAAATTCTGAAATGGCTAGATGCAGGCATCATTTATCCTATTTCTGACAGTTCTTGGGTGAGCCCCGTACAATGTGTGCCTAAGAAAGGAGGTATCACTGTGGTAGCAAATGAGAAGAATGAGCTCATCCCCACTCGAACAGTTACAGGATAGAGAGTATGCATGGATTATCGAAAGTTGAACAAAGCCACGAGGAAGGATCATTTCCCTCTTCCTTTCATTGATCAGATGCTTGACAGGTTGGCTGGTCATGAGTATTATTGTCTTCTGGATGGCTATTCAGGGTATAATCAGATTTGTATTGCACCAGAGGATCAGGAAAAGACTACCTTCACTTGTCCATTTGGCACGTTTGCTTTTCGCAGAGTTTCGTTTGGGTTATGTGGCGCCCCGGCCACTTTTCAGAGATGTATGATGGCTATATTCTCTGACATGATTGGAAATAATATCGAGGTGTTCATGGACGACTTCTCCGTCTTTGGACATTCGTATGATGAATGTTTGAATAATCTTCGTGCCGTACTCAAAAGGTGCGTGGAAACTAATTTGGTGCTCAATTGGGAGAAATGTCATTTTATGGTGCATGAAGGCATTATTCTTGGGCATAAGGTCTCTAACAAGGGTCTGGAGGTGGACAAGGCCAATGTGGGAGTCATTGAAAATCTTCCACCACCTATTTATGTGAAAGGAATCCGTAGTTTTCTTGGTCATGCGGGTTTTTATCGGCGGTTCATCAAGGACTTTTCGAAGATATCTAAGCCGTTGTGCACTTTGCTTGAGAAAGATGTGCCTTTCAAATTTGATGATGAATGTTTGGCGGCATTCGAGACTCTTAAGAAGAGTTTGATCACTGCACCAGTTATTACAGCACCAGATTGGACAGAGCCGTTTGAGATGATGTGTCATGTGAGTGATTATGCGGTAGGTGCAGTTCTGGGGCAGCGCAAGAATAATCTCTTTCATGTGGTCTACTATGCGAGTAAAACCTTAAATGGGGCCCAAATGAACTACACCACTACGGAGAAGGAGCTCTTGGCTATAGTTTTTGGTTTCGAGAAATTTCGATCTTATCTGCTTGGGACTAAAGTGACAGTATTCACTGATCATGCGGCCATTCGCTATTTGGTTTCCAAGAAGGATTCGAAGCCGAGACTCATTCGTTGGGTGCTCTTACTTCAGGAATTTGAGTTAGAGATCAAGGATCGAAAAGGTACTGAGAATCAAGTAGCTGACCATCTCTCTAGGTTGGAGAATCCCGGGTCTACTTCACAAGATAGGACATTAATCAATGAATATTTTCCAGATGAGCAGTTATTCGCAGTTCAGGAGGAAGAGCCATGGTTTGCAGATATTGTAAACTATCTTGTCAGTAATATAATGCCTCCTAATTTGACCTCCGCTCAAAAGAAGAAGTTTATGCATGAGGTGAAGTGGTATATGTGGGATGAACCATATTTGTTTAGATAGGGAGCTGACCAGATCATCAGGAGATGTATCCCGTTCTGTGAGATGGAGGGGATATTATGAGACTGCCACTCCACAGTTTATGGTGGACACTATGGTGGTGAGAAGACGACAGCTCGTATTCTGCAAGCAGGTTTTTTCTGGCCTACTTTGTTTAAGGATGCTCATCAGTTTGTTTTAAGTTGTGATCGTTGCCAAAGAGTGGGAAATTTGATGAGAAAGGATGAGATGCCGTTAAATGTGATGCTTGAAGTCGAGGTCTTTGATATTTGGGGAATCGATTTCATGGGGCCTTTTGTCTCGTCCTGCAATAATCAGTACATCTTGCTGGCAGTCGATTATGTCTCAAAATGGGTAGAAATCAAAGCTCTACCGACAAATGATGCAAAGGCAGTGCTGAATTTTCTTCATAAGCAGATTTTCACAAGGTTTGGAACACCTCGGGTAATCATAAGTGATGAAGGGTCGCATTTCTGCAACCGTAAGTTCACTTCTATGATGCAGCGTTATAATGTGAATCATCGAGTTCCTACTGCCTATCATCCGCAAATAAATGGTCAAGCGGAAGTGTCTAACAGAGAGATCAAGCGTATTCTAGAAAAGGTTGTTTATCCATCAAGGAAGGATTGGTCCTTAAAGCTCGATGAAGCTGTTTGGGCTTACAGAACAGCATACAAAACTCCACTTGGTATGTCCCCATTTCAGTTGGTGTACGGTAAGGGATGTCATTTACCTGCGGAGCTTGAGCATAAGGCCTACTGGGCGTTGAAAAAGTTGAGCCTGGATTTAGATGCAGTTGGTAAGAAAAGAATGTTTCACTTAATGAACTTGATGAATTCCGACTTCAAGCGTACGAGAATAACAAAATGTACAAGGAAAAGGTGAAGAGGTGGCACGATAGGAAGCTACATCCTAAGTTATTCGTGTCGGGGCAACAAGTTCTCTTATTCAACTCTCGTCTCCGACTTTTTCCTGGGAAGTTGAAATCAAGGTGGTATGGACCTTTTATTGTCAAAACTGTGTTTCCACATGGAGCGGTGGAAATTTTTGAGAATAATTCGGACCAAGCATTCAAGGTTAATGGTCAGCGGTTGAAGCACTACTATGGGGACATGGCAAACCGAGAAGTGGTTAGTGCCATTTTATTGACTACTTGAGAAAGGTGCGCAACGTCAAGCTAATGACGAAAAAAAAGCGCTACGTAGGAGGCAACCCATGATTTGTTGTTATAGGAACCCTTAGAAGTTAATAACCTATTCAAAAACACGCAAAAATCAGAAAAACGGGACTGAAAATTTTTTTTTCCAGTGACCCCCTGAGCGCCCGCTCAGCTTTGCTGAGCGACCGCTCAGGGGTCGGCTGCCAGAATTTTTTTTTACAGTTCATAAAAATAAAAAAAATCAGAAAATTAAAAAACCCAACACAGCCCATAAACCCACGAATTCTTTTCCTATTACCCCATCCCTCAACCCCACTCCTAATCTAATTTAACCTAATCCACACCCTATATATACATACACCTATCCTACATATCTCCCACAAAACTTCTACACTCAAACTCTCTCCCACACACAAAAACTCAGTTCATAAACACTTTTATTCAAGATTCAATGGCACCCAAGAGAGCACGAACTATTGATAGCAGCAGCACAGTCCCTACTGCTGATTCATCGAAGGGTACTGCTGCAAGGCCTCGGTTGAATGACAGAGCTGCGGAGGAGGAGTACACTAGGCTTTTGGGGAAGCCGATTCTGAAGGAGAGAGGGTTTTTACCATGGGGAGGGATGGTGAGTTGCTACCCATGATTGCAGTGAAGGGGTGGATAGCTTTTTGTGAGTCGCCCGAAGTAGTGCCGATGAGCGTGGTTCGCGAGTTCTATGCGAACGCGAAGGCCGAGAAGAATGGGTTTTCTGTGGTCCGAGGGCTGACGGTTGATTATCACCCAGCGGCGATTCTCCGTGTCATTGGACAGCGAGAGAGGAAGCCCGAGGAGGAGAACTGGAATGAGAAGACTGCTTAGGATTTCGACTTGGATTTGATTTGTGCTACTCTCTGTAGGCCGGGCACAATTTGGACCTTCAAGACCGGCACTAATGAGTATCTTCACTTCCCGGCGATCGCTATGAACAGGTATGCCCGTGCATGGAATGCATTTATTTGTGCTAATATTTTGCCTTCTTCGCATACACACGAGCTCACAGTTGAGAGAGCATAGTTGTTGTGGGGAATTCTTAATGAGGAGTACTATGTGGACCTTGGTGAGTTTATCTACCAAGGAATTCTGAAGTTTTTGAGGGGAGCTAAGCATATGAACATCCCTTATGCATCCACGGTCACGAAGCTTTACCGAGCAGTGGGAGTGAACTGGCCGGCTCATGAACAGTTGCAGTTGCCGGCCGCTCCGATTGATTCTAGGACTCTGAATGGGATGCAGGAGTGGACCGGTGGTGAGCCCGAGGAGCATGGGCTGGGTTATCGTCTTCCAGGAGGGCGTCCAGCACGAGGTGCTACTATGGCTAGGCCTAGGCGTGATGAGGCTGGTTCTTCGAGAGCTCAGGAGGGTGCTGGGATGGCTGATACCCAGTATAGGAGGCTTTCACGGCGGATGGATGCCATGTACGAGACGCAGAGCAGGTTTACTCAGGAGCTGACCCTTGCGTTAGGAACTGCTTTTCGGGGCCTTGGAGCTGATATCCAGTGGTCAGTTTTTGGTGAGGACTCTGCATACCCGCCGCCTGATACTCCACCCACTGAGGGTGATGATGATGATGACTCTGAGTAGGTATACACTGTGTTCCTTTCTACTACCTTCACTGGGGACAGTGAAGATTTTAAGTTTGGGGGTGGTAGTTAAGGAATATTTTATGTGTGTCATATAGTTGCATATTCATGATAGTTAGTTCATATAGTTGCATAATTTTTGCCATATAGTTTTTTTTTATTTATTTATAGCTTTATTTGTTTATCATGTCATGTAGCTCATGCATATACCATGATCCCTTTTGCGGTGATTTATCGACTGAATTGTGATGTTGATGCGAGTGTAGTGATAGCATTAACGTGATATTGAGTCGTGTAGGTTGATATGCATGCTAGAAGCACTTGTATTTTCACTAAGTCTTAGAGATTGCTTACGGGCTAGATTGTTGTTATGAGATGATTGTTTTCGAGGTTAATCTATTTATTATGCTTAGAATTCGATAATAGGTTCTTAGTGATAAAGGCATGAAAAAGAAAAAAATGAAGTAAAAATGGAATTTGTGGCTAGTTGTGGCTAGGCGTCAAATGGCTAGTAGCCGGCTCGCATGTTATGCGAGTAGTCTAGGGTTGAGCAAGATGGAGCGAAACGCACTTGCTCAGAAATTTTGAAAAAAAAAAGAGAAAAAAAAAGAAAGAATTATTTTTTTGTGTTCATGAGTGGGCTCTTTGGTATTCGAGTTATTAAGTTCTTAGGGGACTTTGTGCCTAGTGACCTAAGGCTTTTAGAGTCTGGGATCCGCTAACCTAACGCTCGTTACATGGATACCATTGTATAAGTCTTTTGTGGACCTCACTCATTGCACGGTCAAATAAGCATTGTTGTCATGAATAAAAAGCATGATTCCGTAATAAGCTCCAAAATTCTTGTAGTGTTATATGACACTTTGTGCCTAGAATTTTTATTCTTTGTATAATCATGTGATTGCCTTGATAATAGTTTAGTCATAATAACTGGTCTAGTTTCGAAGCATACCTGTTAAGCATCTGCACACACCACGTTTCTGGCTGTATGTTTGTTTGCATGAGTTTATTGATCTTTAGTCGCCTAACTACATTTGTTGGGATGTTGCAATTTGGTTGGTTTGTTCGTATTAAGGGGGATCGCTGCATTTTCATATAGATTGCATTCATGCATGTTTTTATTTGTTTTTGAGTCTGTGACGCTTGAGGACAAGCATCGATTTAAGTTTGGAGGTATGATAAGTGGCATTTTATACCACTTAGAACATCTTAAAATGGCTTAAATTGGTTTCTTGAAATCAAGTATTTTGTGTATTTGATGCGTTTTTCTAGTGTTTATGCATTTCAGGGTATTAGTTGCATTTTGGAGGAGTAATCATCAAGAATAAGCCTTGGCATGTGTTCACCATTGCGAGAGGAAAGAAAGGGGCAGATTACGGCGAAGAAACGGAGCAAACTCAGGAAAAATCCAGTAGGGTCCTGAGCGCCTACTATATAAGTAGATAAGAGACGTTTTCACGAGAGAGGGTCGTGGTATTAAGCAAGGAGCGAAGGAGATAAGGAAGAAGACCGTTTTAGCACACAGCAACGAAGAGGAAGCATATTTTCTTGTGATTCTTATTTCATTGTAACGTTGGATGCTAGTTTTCTTACTTTGAACCTATTTACTCTTGTGACGTACTCTGGTTTAATATAATTAGTTTAGTTATTATTTTCTTGTGTTTGTTTATCATGATTTCATATGAACCCATGATGACGCTAAGTGCTATTATGGGCTAATCGTGATCATGGGGTCGTAGCGGATTTACTATGGAATTCTTTAGTTAATTGTTTAATACTTTAGTGTGTGATGATTGTATGATATCTAGTATTGGTTGTGCGTATTCGTCTTATGTGCGTCGCGAACATATAAGATAGGGTGTTAATCTCTTGTGAAGCGACGGTGGATCTTGAGATTTAGAACTTGCCATGCTAGCATAGGTTCATGTATGATGTGCATGATTAGTGGGTAACTCTAACAGTTTTATTCGCCCTGTGTAATCAAAAGGAATAACTTGTGCTTAAATCGTTGTGTTTTCAATTTCTGTAGACATATAGGAACTCAACATAATTGATGCCTATTCAACTTCTATCTTAATCGTGGATGCTTGGTAGAATTGTATTAGTACAATGAAAGTTGGCTTTTATCAGTTTCGTGTTATTCGATTAATATCATCACTGTCACATGCTAAAGGTAATAACAATAACTATTGAAGGAAGTAGTAATGAAGTTGTGATCTCATGAGTGTTTTAATATTGATTAATCGAAGTGTTAATTAAGTGATTAATTAAGTAGTTAATTGTAGTTAATATTTAGTCAACAATTCTAAGTGTTAGTGTCTTAACATTGAGAAGTAATCATACATTGGTGCGTGAGTTTAATTAAACAATAATTAGTCTGAGTCTCTGTGGGAACGAACTAGATAGTATTCTATATTACTTGCGAACGCGTATACTTGCGTGAATATTAGCGCGTGTTTTCGCCCTAACAGTGGGGAAATTTCCGGCGAGTACAATCGATCAAATCACAGCGTTTTGGTCACGTTTCCTCCACGAGTTTTGTTCCACAATCAACCACAACTGCTTCCCCACCTTCCTCATTCTCCTTTCATCGTCCTCGACATCGGAAACCTAGGAACACGGCGGTGGCGGCGCCGTTTCCGGCGAGCTCGAAACCAACACCAAATCCTACGAAACCGGTATCGTTCGATCCTAAATTCGACGATCTACAAGCTTATGACAACAAAATCATCAAACAAACAACACATTAAGCAACCCGAATTCGAATACTAAACCCAAAAATATGAAATTAAAATCGAGCAATTCAACAACAAAAACGATTACATAATCAGAAACTATGAATCACAAGCTTCAATTTGATTACTTACATGTTCGATTTGGTTAACATAATCACCTCCAAAATCCGATTTGATTCTCTGCCCTGTTCTTCACCAACAAACCCTAGTTCTTGATTTTCTGAATTTTTATGATTAATTAAGTAATTAATTAAGAAAAATTAGGCTATTTATATTATGGAAAATAATAACCCTAAATAAAATTAAGGGGCTAATTACACATCTAATAAAAATATTTGGCCCCAATTTTTATAATTTTTGGGTATTAATTATGAATTTTTAAATATCCAATAAATGCTAAAAATTCCCAAAAATTATGAATATTACAAAAATACAAAGAAAAATGATGTATGATATTTTCATGATCATATAAAAATAAAAATGTGATTTTTTGTAGGGTTTTTGGTACCCGAAGGGGTCCGGAAAAGTCGTTTTTCGCGAAAAAGGTAAATTTGTAAAACGTCTAGGGGTTCAGAATAGCGATATGGTATAGGTTGTTTTTGGAAAAATAGGGCCAATGATTTTGTTTGAAATACGGGCTTTTAAAACACTGTTTGAGTTGTACGAGGTTTAATATAAAATATATAACTTACGATAAAACACTCAATAAATATCCAAAACACGTTCGGATCAAAACAGACAACACGTAACACATAGCAATTAGGGTTTTATGACTCCACACATTTAATAAAATAATAATACACATAATTTATCTTTATTATAATATAATACAAGCATAATTTCTCGGTCATTACATCCCCCCCCCCTTAACAGGATTCTGTCATCAGAATCACACTATATAAATAACTGAGGATACTTTTCAAACATATCACTCTCGAGCTCCCAGGTTGATTCCTCAACCACTGGGTTTCTCCACAAAACTCTCACTAATGGTACAGACTTATTCCTTAATACCCTCTCTTGCCGATCTAGAATTCTTATCGGCTGCTCTACATACGACAAATTTGCCTGAAGTTCTATTGGCTCATATTCTATTACATGTCTTGTATCAGGATTGTACTTCTTAAGTATAGATACATGAAATATGTTATTAATATGCTGTATATGGGGTGGTAAAGCTAACTCGTACACAACCTTCCCAACTTTCTTCAAAATTTCAAATGGTCCAACGTAGCGAGGTTTCAATTTTCCTTTGTTGCCAAACCTAGTTAATCCCTTCCATGGCGATACCTTTAGCAATACATGTTCCCGTTCTTGATAGTCCATATCTTTTCTGGATTGATCTGCATATTTACATTGTCGATTTTGCGCTGCTTCAAGTCGCTTTCAGATAAGTTCTACTTTTTCCTTGGTTTGCTGAATCAGTTCTGGACCTAGAATCTTGCGTTCTCCAATTTCATCCCAACATGTAGGTGATCTGTATTTTCTCCCATATAAAGCTTCATAAGGTGGCATCCCAATACTTGCGTGATAGTTGTTATTGTAAGAAAATTCCACTAGTGGTAAGTGCTCGTCCCAATTGCCTTCAAAGTCTATTGCACACACTCGTAACATATCTTCAATTGTCTGAATAGTTCTTTCACTTTTCCCGTCCGTTTGTGGATGATAAGCAGTACTCATGTTCAACTTGGTTCCTAGACATTCTTGGAATTATCTCCAAAATCTTGAATTGAAACGGGGATCTCGATCCGATATAATAGATACGGGTACTCCATGACACATTACAATTTCCTTGAGATATAAGTGCACTAACTTGCCCAGTGAAAACCTTTCATTGATCGGAAGAAAATGTGCTGACTTCGTTAATCGATCAATGATAACCTAAATTGCATCATGATTTGCTTTCGTCCTTGGAAGTCCCACTACAAAATCCATAGCTAAGTGCTCCCATTTCCATTCTGGAATATCTAGTGGTGGTATTAGTCCGCTCGGGCGTTGATGTTCAGCTTTCACTCTTTGGCACATACAACACTTGCTAACCCATTCCGCTATTCTTTCTTCATATTTAGCCACCAAAAGTTTTCCTTCATGTCTCTTTACATCTTTGTGCTTCCGGGATGAATCGAATATCTTGAACTATGAGCGTCTTGCAAAATTTCCACTTTCAATTCCAGTACGTTAGGTATCCAGATTCTTGAAGCAACTTGAAAAATTCCTTTGGCATCCTTCTGACTGGTAATCTCTTCTCCTGTCAAATTGTCAATTTCCTGATCCATTACTTCTTCTTGACACCTTCTTATCTTCTCCAACAATTCTGGCTGAAAGGTCATGGCGTAAATCATTTCAGTAAAATCTTCTGGAACACGAACTTCAATCTCCAATTTATCAAATTCCTTGATTGTTACGACCGGCATTTTATGTAATATTATTTGTGAATAATATTAAGTTAAATAAAAATATATTCAATGCTTGTACGTTTGTGTGAGTGAAAATTTCTGCATTATAAATTTTCTTTGGGTAGTATATGATTTTTCAAAGCAAGAATTTATTTAATTTCTTTATTTTTGATTTATAAGGAATATTCTAAGCCTTGGAGAAATTTTCTTTTAAAAGATATTTTGTTCACAAATTTTGAAAGTGACTTTATAAAATCTCTAAAAATCCAAGTTATTTTATGGTATAAATTTTATAATTTTTGAACTTGTGTTTTATTTTATAAAAATAAATCTTTATAAATATAATTAGCAAATTCCATAGTTATCCTTGCATGCAAATTCCTTCCATACATTCCAAAAGGGCTAAAGAGTCAATAACCACCCCACTAACTCTTATTTCCTAGCCAAATACCTTCTTTACCCTTGCATGCAAATTCAACCAAGATCAAGTGGAAGGCTAATCATGTCAATTCCTAATTCCACTCACTTTTGCCAATACAAAAACCATAAGACAAGCAAAGTCATGATCATTTTTACTCATCACCCACACCACACTCACTCTTCTCTCCCTCCTCCTCCCTCACTCTCGGCTCTCACTCTCTCACTCTCGGCCTTTAGCCGAGAACCACCCCTCCCCATTTTTTTTTCATTTCTCCACCAAGCTTCTACTCTTTATACAAGTAAATGTTATCTTCCATACCATGATCATTCATATTTCAAAGAGTTTTGAGTAGAAAGTTTAAGTTTAAGGGTTGCATGTAAAGGTTTTAGTGAAACTCAAAATACAATCTTGATTCTTATGGATTTAAGGTTGTTTTTGAGAGGACTACAATGAATGGATAAGTGCCAAGTCTTGAGAAGGAAACTCTTGATGATTTAATGGCCATTTCCATCCATTTCATTCGGCCATGACCATATGGGAGCCGAATGAATGGTCCTTGAAATCATTCTTGTTGTTTTGTTCAATTTTTGCATGTTTATGTGATAATGACTTGAATTTTGTGGTGAAAATTTGATAAAACTCCTTGCATGCTAAGTGATCATCTAGGTATACCTTATGCTAGGCTTGTATGTCAATTTTAAGATGGAATATATGTAGAAAATATGTTGTTTGGTTTGAAAAACCCGAAGGCATGCATGCATGTGGGATTCTCTTAGTTTGTTGTAAGATTTTGATCATTTGGAAAAGATTTTGTTAGTGAGCCTTAATTTCAGTAGGAATAATGTGATAATATTGATTTATGCTTCTTGTTGCATGGTAATAAATTGTGGTTATCTTTTATAAAAATATATATCTTGTTGTTTCAAAAGCATGAAGATTTGCGATTTGTTAAGAGTAGTCTCTTTCGTTTTGCCATAGTTGCACCTTAGGTAAGGATGATCTCACCAAGGTTATTTTGAGAAAAAGGGAGTTAGTTCAGTAGAATACCAAGTATAGGTCTTGGTTTAAGTATTTAGTTGTTGTTAATTGGGTTTGTCAAGTCAAAACCTTGGAAAATGAGAGTTATAGTTTCTGCAGAAAAAAATCAGTTTAGTACCCTGAGGTTTAGAGTGAGTTTTGACCATGTCATTGATGTGCACTTTGAGGCCCAAGCCACCAGAAGTTAATATGTGGAATATATAATAGGTTTTAGGAGTTGATTGGAGGTTTGCATGTCATTTGGTTAGGTGCACAAGTAGAATAACAAAATCTGTCCAGCAGGGGACAGTTTTGTTACAATTTAGAAATAGGGAGATTTGGCCATGTCATGGGTAGGCCCTCATTAGGCCCAATTGGGCCTTAGTTAGAGGGTGTGTCAGAGAAGTTTTTCCAACCATAGTTCATAGGATATGAGATAGAACCACGTGTCACAAGTTAATTCAAGTCAGGGCATTTTCTGCCCAGAAAAACAGGGGAACCTTGGACTTTTAGCTTAGGCCCAAGAAGGCCCAAGCCAGGCCTTTGAGCCACATCAAGCTTGTGAGATGCCCTTAGGTCAGGAGAGTCTTGTGTAAAAATTTTGAAGAAAAACTTGTAGTTTAAGAGTGTCTAATGCACTCAAGAAACCTTAGTTACCATTCTGAAATTTGCACCAGTGAGCACTTTCACTTATCGCATAGTTTTAGGACACTTAGAAGTGAGTATTAGGTCGACCACCATAGTTGTAAGATAGTATAAGGTCAGTAGAACAAAAGGCACAAGTGAGGGTCAATAGGTTTTGGATAATTTAGGAAAGGCACATTGAGTTAGGAAGCCCAAATTCGAAGACTTCGTTTAGTTAGCGACCAAGTAACTTGAGTGGTGAGTCGAGATCATCCAAGCCTAGTGTGGCATTATGGTGTATATGATGTTATTTGGTATTAATATACGATATGTGATTATGTGGCTACATGTGTACATTTGAAAATATAAAGGTGGATATGAATTAAGTGCGTATAGGCCTAAGTGCCATCCATGTTTAATTTCGGGTTGTAAATAGGTTAAGATGGAAAGAATATATTATAATGAGGATTATTATTATTATGTAGGATCTCGAGACGAGGGAAAACTTGCCATAAAAGTCGAGTGAAGCTCCAGTTGTTGCTCCTACCAGTCAGACCAGACCAGTCTATCTCAAGGCAAGTGATTCAACTTGACCTTCGCATTTACTGTAAACAGTTCATATATATATCGATGCAATTATCCTGAGTCATTTTGATATATTTAAATCAAGAGTATCTTTTGTTTATCTTTGAGTTACATAGAAATGCCATGAACCCTCGAGTACATATTGCAAGTAGTTCAAAAGTCTTTCATGATAGTTTAATGCCATGATAAATTAGAGATGCGTTATAATATCTTATTAATCCTTTTGTTTATCATGCTATTGATCCCTGAGAAATCTTGATGTTGCACCCTGATGCTTTGAATTCAACTCTTGAAATAACCTCGATAGAAACTTTATCTTGATACCTAAAAGCCAATCATTTCTTAATTACATTCATGATTGTTTGATAACCCTATCCTTACCCTAAAGCTTGATACCCTGTTAAATACTGAGCTGATGATCGCTTTCTTTATATTTTAACACCATTATCCTATTTGTACCAGTGATGCCTATCTTCTTGATGTTCCAATACCTATACCTTGTCTACAACCATTGCTTTAAGCCTAGTTTGGCATTACTCTTTCATCTTATCCAATAGCCTGGCTTAATTTCCTTGTCTAAGTTCTTGTTTATGGAAACCTCTCAACTACCCTAATATAGTAAAGTCTAGTAGATCATGGCCCTGAGATTTAGTGTCATATTTCCAGTATTTCAAGTTGATCTATAATCCCTTGATAAAAATAATTACAGTCAAAAGAGATTTTGTCATAAATCGGCATCAGTTTTTAAAATGATTAAAACGTGGATTTTTCAGTCCCAAAGGGGGACAAATGTTTTCTTGAATGGTGGATCTGGACTGAGACGCGAGTCCTTTCCACACTTATATTAGGCTTAAAAGTTGCCTAGGGATTCCCAATAATGTTTTAGAACCCAGCGAGGTTCGGGATTACTTCGCGGCTGATCACCGGCTGTAATCCGTAGCGTCATAAAATGATTTTGATTAAGAATGGTTTTAATTTGTTTTGATGCAAGCAAAATGATGCCAACTCACATAAGATTTATCTCTCGATTATCATTGATTATGTCATTCCATTGTCATTCCTAAAGGTATATCTCGATTTATGCTTTGCGTTGTATTGTTAGCACTTGTTGAGCTTTTGGCTCACTTCTTGCTTTACCCTGATATTACAGCTAGCAGCCATGGTTAGATTCAAGCAGACTGCCCGTAAGACCTGTGATGCGGATGCTTATGTTCGAGCCCAGGTAGAATAAGTAATAATAGCTGTGTGAGGACTCGGTATTTGTAATCAGATGTAATAGTTGATAGTGTTGGGCTGTTCCAAACCCTAAACTGTAAGATCTTGGATTTTGGTTGTGTAGTACTCATTAAAATGATGTAATAACTATAACTATTTTGCTATTTAAGTTGGGGGTGTGACAGGTTTTGGTATCAGAGCTACGGTTTAGAGTCCCTGAACAGCCCAAATAGGTTATAGGACTTGTGAGTAGGTTATAGATACTATGCGAGAGAGTAGGTAAAGTAAATTATTATTAATACTCCTCTTATTGGTTGTCAGCAAAGGGCGCATTCCTCGTCATCCTCTGGGTCGGACGACACTATTGCTTTCTCCGTGTATGCTGAGTTGAGGCGCGAGTTCGACATGCTTCAGGGCAAGTACGACCGACTGATAGACCGACTGAAGAACGTGTATCCGGACAGCCGAAACTACGAAGGGAAGCCCAAGGAGCAGATGATTGCGAGACTTGAGACCTTGGTTGGGTACGTCAACACTAAGCTTGAAGAGATGCCAGCGCACCGGGATCGTACCAGCCAGTATGTCATTCAGATGGTGGCGGATGAGCTCCAGAGCATTGTGAAGACACTTCGAGAGGAAAAGTCTACCAAGCCCCGTTCAGATGGAGTGGAGCCTTAGTTCTTTCCATTTACCTTTCATGTTGTTGTACTATCAAACTCTAAGGAATCCCCAGTTGTTTCTGTCTTTCCTTTAAATAAGCCTGTTATTTCTAGAATCAGACTATGTCCCAATCCTATGTACTGTGACCTTTAAAATTTCAATAATTATGTGCTATTGTTCCATTTGCTCTCAACTGTTATTTTATGTTTTTATCATCATATCTGCTTAATTTGGAAACGTGACCCCATATGTAAACAAGAATGCCATGCGATACCCTCGAATCATTTTATCATTCATATTTGTTATAACACAACTCTTATTTCAGGATCATGCCTCCCAAAAAGAAGAATCCAACAACCACCTTCACCACAGACCCAAATATTCTTCAACTACTGGAAACCTTGCAACAGCAAACCAATGCTATAGCTCAACAACAATTAACTCTTCAACAACGAATTGAAAACCAAGATAACCGTGAGCCATATCAACCACCTGAACCACCAGTACCACCAAGACAAATTGTCACTTTCAAGGCTTTTCAGAGTGTGAATCCACCTGTATTTCATGATACCACTGATCCAGTGATAGCAAACACATGGATCAAGGAGATGGAAAGGGCTTTTGAGTTGGTACAGTTAGGAGACGATCAGAAGACGCTGTATGCCACTTACTTCTTGAAGGGAGAAGTCATTTATTGGTGGGAATCAGTAAAAGCTATGGAAGTCACTCAGCAGATTTCTTGGGAGAGATTTAAGAAGTTATTTCTGGACAAGTATTACCCTAAGTACATGCAGAATCAGATGGAGCTAAAATTTCTTGAGTTAAAACAAGGGAACATGACTGTACTGGAATATGAGAAGAAGTTCACTGAGTTGTCAAGGTTTGTGACAAAGTATACCAGCACTGAGGAAGAAAAAGCAAAGAAATTTCAGCAAGGATTGGAGCCTTGGATCAGAGATAGGGTGGCTATGTTTGAACTTGAGACTTATGCGGGAGTAGTACAGAAAGCTGCTCTGATTGAGAATAATGGGATGCAGTCAAGGAAAGAGAGGGATAACAAGAAGAGGAAGGTTCCATTTTATGGAGAAAAGTCTGAAGCTGGAAGTTCGCAAGATCGGAATGTAAAGAGGATTGGTTTCCAGAAGGGCGGAAATTTTCAAAGGAAAGGAAATTTGGGCAAAAGGCAAGAATCAAAAGGGAACAATCAGGCAAACCAAGGGCAAGTTGGAGAAAACAGGTTCCAGAGGCCAGAATGCAAGCACTGTGGAAGAAGGCACCCCGGAGTATGCAATAAGCTGAGTATGACCTGTTATAGGTGCAATCAGAAGGGACATTTGGCAAATGAGTGCAAGATGCCGAAGCCAGGAGTTACGTGCTACAAATGTGGGAAGACTGGACACATGGCTAGGGAATGTAAGGCAACAGGACCAGTCAGAGCTCTGATGAACGTGGCAAGTACCAGTGCAAGCGTGCCAGCTGAGGTATTGGCATTACCTCCACCACCCGCACCAACCCCGCAAGCAACAGCAAGGACATTTGATCTAAAGATGAAAGATGCTGTTCAGAATTCTGAGGTGATAGCAGGTACACTTTTACTCAATAATGTCAAAGCCAAAGTATTGATTGATTCGGGAGCCACAAGATCTTTCATATCAGAATCCTTTGTTGATAAGATCCAATGTGATAAAACGGTTATGAGTGAGGTAGTAAATGTGGTAATTGCGAACCAAGAGAAGATTCCTGTGAATCGATTTTGTCCAAAATGTGAGATTGATATTTCAGGATATAAGTTCTCGGCCGACTTGATACTCTTCAAGCTGGGAGAATTTGATATAATCTTAGGAATGGATTGGTTAGGAGAGAATAGCGCTCAGATAAATTGTAAGACCAAGAGAGTGTATTTAAAGACGAAGAGTGGAGAGAAGGTAGTATTTAAGGGACAGAGGCAAGAGCGACTATTTCTTACAATTATTCAGGCTAAGAAGTTACTTAGAAAAGGTTGTGAGTCGTTCCTAGCATATGTAGTGGATTCAGAGAGAGGCAGCCCCAGCATGGAAGATATTCCTGTAGTTAATGAGTTCCCCGATGTGTTTCCCGACGAACTACCAGGCTTACCACCAGATCGACAAATTGAGTTCGAGATCAACCTTGCTCCAGGCACGGAACCAGTTTCAAAGGCTCCGTATAGGATGGCACCAGCAGAAATGAAAGAGTTGGCGAGCCAGCTACAAGAATTATTGGATAAGGGAGTGATACGACCAAGTACGTCGCCATGGGGAGCACCTGTTCTCTTTGTGAAGAAGAAAGATGGGAGTATGCGTCTATGCATAGATTACCGGGAGTTGAATAAAGTAACGATCAAGAACCGCTACCCGCTACCAAGGATAGATGACCTTTTTGATCAGTTAAAGGGAGCAAAATGTTTTTCGAAGATTGACTTGAGATCGGGATACCATCAATTAAAGATCAAGGAAGAAGATATTCCCAAGACCGCATTTAGGACCAGATATGGGCATTATGAATTCCTAGTAATGCCGTTTGGATTGACCAACGCCCCGGCCGCATTCATGGATCTGATGAATCGGGTATTTAAGAAGTATTTGGATAAATTTGTCGTGGTATTTATTGATGACATCCTTATTTATTCTAAATCGGAAGAAGAACATATGCAGCATCTCTGGATAGCCTTGGAGATACTCCGACAAGAGAAGTTGTATGCCAAGTTTACCAAATGTGAGTTTTGGTTAAAGGAAGTTCAATTTTTGGGGCATGTTATTGGAAATGATGGAATTAAAGTGGATCCGGCGAAGATTGATGCAGTTATGAGTTGGGAGAGGCCAAAGACTCCTACGGAAGTGCGAAGTTTTCTAGGATTGGCCGGATACTATAGAAGATTCGTCAAGGATTTCTCGAAGATCGCCACGCCATTGACCAAGTTAACCAGAAAGAATCAAAGGTTTGAATGGAGTGCAGAATGTGAAAGTAGCTTTCAAGAGTTAAAACAGAAGTTGGTAACAGCTCCGGTGTTAGTACTTCCAGATGATCAAGGGAATTTTGTAATATTCAGCGACGCTTCACATAAGGGTTTGGGTTGTGTGTTGATGCAACACAGTAAGGTAATAGCATATGCGTCAAGACAGTTGAAGCCGCACGAGTTAAAGTATCCGACGCATGACTTGGAACTAGCCGCCATAGTATTCGCACTCAAGATTTGGAGACACTATCTCTATGGAGAAAAGTGTGAAATCTACACGGATCACAAGAGCTTAAAGTACATTTTTACTCAGAAAGAGCTCAATATGAGGCAGAGGAGATGGCTGGAATTGATTAAGGACTATGACTGTTCGATAAATTACCATCCTGGAAAGGCGAACGTAGTGGCCGATGCGCTGAGTCGGAAGGAAAGATTGAATGCAATGATAACATCAAAAGAGTTATCTGAAGAAATCGGAAAATTT
The DNA here is from genome assembly GCF_009905375.1 of Apium graveolens. Classification (NCBI taxonomy): domain Eukaryota; kingdom Viridiplantae; phylum Streptophyta; class Magnoliopsida; order Apiales; family Apiaceae; genus Apium; species Apium graveolens. The sequence goes on from NC_133650.1 coordinate 148,386,406, forward strand.
GAATTGGAACTTTGTGCTTATGGGGAAGTCAAAGAAGTTTGTCATGCAATGACCTTTCAGCCAATACTACTGGAAAAGATAAAGAAGTATCAAGAGGAAGTAATGGAAAAAGATAAAAATCAGTTATCTGGAGAAGAGATTAATACTAAAAGGGATGAGCAAGGAATACTAAGGTTTTCATCCAGAATATGGATTCCCCATGTATCTGAATTAAAGAATGAGATCCTCCATGAAGCCCACCATTCGAAATTTTCAATCCACCCGGGAAGCACCAAGATGTATCAAGACTTAAAGAAGAACTTTTGGTGGCCAAATATGAAGCGAGACGTGGCAGAATGGGTTGCGAAGTGCTATACTTGTCAGAAAGTAAAGGCAGAACATCAACGACCAAGCGGGTTAATTCAGCCCCTGAAGATTCCAGAATGGAAATGGGAAAATATCGCTATGGACTTTATAGTAGGACTACCGCGAACAAAATCCGGACATGACGCAATATGGGTTATAATTGATCGTCTTACGAAGTCGGCGCATTTCCTTCCAATAAATGAGAAGTCGTCACTGGACAAGTTGGTTCATCTGTATGTGCACGAAATCGTATTAAGGCATGGAGTACCTGTATCAATAGTTTCAGACAGAGATCCCCGATTTAACTCAAGATTCTGGAAGCAGTTCCAGGAATGTCTGGGCACGAAGTTGAATATGAGCACGGCGTATCACCCGCAGACTGATGGCCAGAGTGAAAGAACAATTCAAACAATTGAAGACATGTTGCGCAGTTGTGCAATCGATTTTGCTGGAAGTTGGGACGACCACCTGCCATTAATTGAATTTTCATATAACAACAGCTATCATTCCAGTATCGGCATGCCACCATATGAAGCTTTGTACGGGCGAAAATGTAGATCACCAACAAGTTGGGATGAAGTAGGAGAAGGAAGAATTCTCGGCTCAGAATTGGTACAACAGTTGCATAACTCAGTCAAGTTAATTCAGAAAAGGTTGCTTGCTGCTCAAGATAGACAGAGGAAGTATGCGGATCCAGCGCGTAAGGATGTTCAATTCCAAATTGGCGAAGCTGTGTTGCTAAAAGTGTCACCTAGGAAAGGGTTGATAAGATTTGGCAAGAAAGGAAAGTTAGCACCTAGATACGTAGGTCCTTTTGAGATTTTGAGTCAAGTAGGAAAGGTGGCCTACGAGTTGGCCTTACCACCTCAGTATCAGCATGTGCATAATGTGTTCCATGTGTCGTTGCTTAAGAAGTACAATCCTGACGCTAGCCATGTGATAGAATATGAACCTGTAGAAATTCAGGCAGACCTGTCATTTGTGGAGCAACCGGTTAAAGTACTCGACTGGCAAGTAAAGAGTCTTAGAAATAAATCAGTAAAGTTAGTGAAAGTACTTTGGAGGAACCCTAAGGTCGAAGAGTCGACTTGGGAGTTAGAGTCTGATATGCGTTCCCGGTATCCTCATCTGTTCTCTTAGATTCTGGGGACAGAATCCCTTAAGGGGGAGAGGATGTTACGACCGGCATTTTATGTAATATTATTTGTGAATAATATTAAGTTAAATAAAAATATATTCAATGCTTGTACGTTTGTGTGAGTGAAAATTTCTGCATTATAAATTTTCTTTGGGTAGTATATGATTTTTCAAAGCAAGAATTTATTTAATTTCTTTATTTTTGATTTATAAGGAATATTCTAAGCCTTGGAGAAATTTTCTTTTAAAAGATATTTTGTTCACAAATTTTGAAAGTGACTTTATAAAATCTCTAAAAAATCCAAGTTATTTTATGGTATAAATTTTATAATTTTTGAACTTGTGTTTTATTTTATAAAAATAAATCTTTATAAATATAATTAGCAAATTCCATAGTTATCCTTGCATGCAAATTCCTTCCATACATTCCAAAAGGGCTAAAGAGTCAATAACCACCCCACTAACTCTTATTTCCTAGCCAAATACCTTCTTTACCCTTGCATGCAAATTCAACCAAGATCAAGTGGAAGGCTAATCATGTCAATTCCTAATTCCACTCACTTTTGCCAATACAAAACCATAAGACAAGCAAAGTCATGATCATTTTTACTCATCACCCACACCACACTCACTCTTCTCTCCCTCCTCCTCCCTCACTCTCGGCTCTCACTCTCTCACTCTCGGCCTTTAGCCGAGAACCACCCCTCCCCATTTTTTTTTTCATTTCTCCACCAAGCTTCTACTCTTTATACAAGTAAATGTTATCTTCCATACCATGATCATTCATATTTCAAAGAGTTTTTGAGTAGAAAGTTTAAGTTTAAGGGTTGCATGTAAAGGTTTTAGTGAAACTCAAAATACAATCTTGATTCTTATGGATTTAAGGTTGTTTTTGAGAGGACTACAATGAATGGATAAGTGCCAAGTCTTGAGAAGGAAACTCTTGATGATTTAATGGCCATTTCCATCCATTTCATTCGGCCATGACCATATGGGAGCCGAATGAATGGTCCTTGAAATCATTCTTGTTGTTTTGTTCAATTTTTGCATGTTTATGTGATAATGACTTGAATTTTGTGGTGAAAATTTGATAAAACTCCTTGCATGCTAAGTGATCATCTAGGTATACCTTATGCTAGGCTTGCATGTCAATTTTAAGATGGAATATATGTAGAAAATATGTTGTTTGGTTTGAAAAACCCGAAGGCATGCATGCATGTGGGATTCTCTTAGTTTGTTGTAAGATTTTGATCATTTGGAAAGATTTTGTTAGTGAGCCTTAATTTCAGTAGGAATAATGTGATAATATTGATTTATGCTTCTTGTTGCATGGTAATAAATTGTGGTTATCTTTTATAAAAATATATATCTTGTTGTTTCAAAAGCATGAAGATTTGCGATTTGTTAAGAGTAGTCTCTTTCGTTTTGCCATAGTTGCACCTTAGGTAAGGATGATCTCACCAAGGTTATTTTGAGAAAAAGGGAGTTAGTTCAGTAGAATACCAAGTATAGGTCTTGGTTTAAGTATTTAGTTGTTGTTAATTGGGTTTGTCAAGTCAAAACCTTGGAAAATGAGAGTTATAGTTTCTGCAGAAAAAAATCAGTTTAGTACCCTGAGGTTTAGAGTGAGTTTTGACCATGTCATTGATGTGCACTTTGAGGCCCAAGCCACCAGAAGTTAATATGTGGAATATATAATAGGTTTTAGGAGTTGATTGGAGGTTTGCATGTCATTTGGTTAGGTGCACAAGTAGAATAACAAATCTGTCCAGCAGGGGACAGTTTTGTTACAATTTAGAAATAGGGAGATTTGGCCATGTCATGGGTAGGCCCTCATTAGGCCCAATTGGGCCTTAGTTAGAGGGTGTGTCAGAGAAGTTTTTCCAACCATAGTTCATAGGATATGAGCTAGAACCACGTGTCACAAGTTAATTCAAGTCAGGGCATTTTCTGCCCAGAAAAACAGGGGAACCTTGGACTTTTAGCTTAGGCCCAAGAAGGCCCAAGCCAGGCCTTTGAGCCACATCAAGCTTGTGAGATGCCCTTAGGTCAGGAGAGTCTTGTGTAAAAATTTTGAAGAAAACTTGTAGTTTAAGAGTGTCTAATGCACTCAAGAAACCTTAGTTACCATTCTGAAATTTGCACCAGTGAGCACTTTCACTTATCGCATAGTTTTAGGACACTTAGAAGTGAGTATTAGGTCGACCACCATAGTTGTAAGATAGTATAAGGTCAGTAGAACAAAAGGCACAAGTGAGGGTCAATAGGTTTTGGATAATTTAGGAAAGGCACATTGAGTTAGGAAGCCCAAATTCGAAGACTTCGTTTAGTTAGCGACCAAGTAACTTGAGTGGTGGAGTCGAGATCATCCAAGCCTAGTGTGGCATTATGGTGTATATGATGTTATTTGGTATTAATATACGATATGTGATTATGTGGCTACATGTGTACATTTGAAATTAAAGGTGGATATGAATTAAGTGCGTATAGGCCTAAGTGCCATCCATGTTTAATTTCGGGTTGTAAATAGGTTAAGATGGAAAGAATATATTATAATGAGGATTATTATTATTATGTAGGATCTCGAGACGAGGGAAAACTTGCCATAAAAGTCGAGTGAAGCTCCAGTTGTTGCTCCTACCAGTCAGACCAGACCAGTCTATCTCAAGGCAAGTGATTCAACTTGACCTTCGCATTTACTGTAAACAGTTCATATATATATCGATGCAATTATCCTGAGTCATTTTGATATATTTAAATCAAGAGTATCTTTTGTTTATCTTTTGAGTTACATAGAAATGCCATGAACCCTCGAGTACATATTGCAAGTAGTTCAAAAAGTCTTTCATGATAGTTTAATGCCATGATAAATTAGAGATGCGTTATAATATCTTATTAATCCTTTTGTTTATCATGCTATTGATCCCTGAGAAATCTTGATGTTGCACCCTGATGCTTTGAATTCAACTCTTGAAATAACCTCGATAGAAACTTTATCTTGATACCTAAAAGCCAATCATTTCTTAATTACATTCATGATTGTTTGATAACCCTATCCTTACCCTAACGCTTGATACCCTGTTAAATACTGAGGCTGATGATCGCTTTCTTTATATTTTAACACCATTATCCTATTTGTACCAGTGATGCCTATCTTCGTGATGTTCCAATACCTATACCTTGTCTACAACCATTGCTTTAAGCCTAGTTTGGCATTACTCTTTCATCTTATCCAATAGCCTGGCTTAATTTCCTTGTCTAAGTTCTTGTTTATGGAAACCTCTCAACTCCCCTACTATAGTAAAGTTAGTAGATCATGGCCCTGAGATTTAGTGTCATATTTCCAGTATTTCAAGTTGATTATAATCCCTGATAAACATAATTACAGTCAAAAGAGATTTTGTCATAATCGGCATCAGTTTTTAAAATGATTAAAACGTGGATTTTTTTCAGGTCCAAAGGGGGACAAATGTTTTCTGAATGGTGGATCTGGACTGAGACGCGAGTCCCTTCCACACTTATATTAGGCTTAAAAGTTGCCTAGGGATTCCAAATAATGTTTTAGAAACCCAGCGCGGTTCGGGATTACTTCGCGGCTGATACCGGCTGTAATCCGTAGCGTCATAAAATGATTTTGATTAAGAATGGTTTTAATTTGTTTGATGCAAGCAAATGATGCCAACTCACATAAGATTATCTCTCGCTTATCATTGATTATGTCATTCCATGTTCATTCCTAAAGGTATATCTCGATTTTATGACTTGCGTTGTATTGTTAGCACTTGTTGAGCTTTTGGCTCACTTCTTGCTTTACCCTGATATTACAGCTAGCATCCATGGTTAGATTCAAGCAGACTGCCCGTAAGACCTGTGATGCGGATGCTTATGTTCGAGCCCAGGTAGAATAAGTAATAATAGCTGTGTGAGGACTCGGTATTTGTAATCAGATGTAATAGTTGATAGTGTTGGGCTGTTCCAAACCCTAAACTGTAAGATCTTGGATTTGGTTGTGTAGTACTCATTAAAATGATGTAATAACTATAACTATTTTTGCTATTTAAGTTGGGGGTGTGACATTGATAGTCCTCTGAAGATGTTAATAGATTCCTTTCGACTTAAAGCTGTCTGCTACTACATTGGCCTTGCCTGGATGATATTGATGTAACATCGTAATCCTTGATTAACACTAGCCAACATCGATGTCGCATGTTGAGTTCCTTCTGTGTGAAAATATACTTCAAGCTTTATGGTCCGTTGTAAATCTCACATCTTTCGCCGTATAGTAGTGTCTCCAAAGCTTTAGTGCGAATAGCTTGCTGCTAGTTTCGAGATCGTGCATTACATTATTTTGTTCATGCGGCTTTAGTTGTTAGAAGCATATGCGATCATGTTGCCATGTTGCATCAAAACATCCTAGTCCAATAAGAAGTCACTGTATATGACAAAATCTCCTTGAACATCTGGTAAAACAAGCACAGGGCGGTATTAATCGATTCTTCACTTTGGAAAACTTACTTCGCATTTCTTGTTCCATTCAAACTTTTCATTCTTTGTGTCAAACTTCGTCAATAGGGGCTATCTTTGCAAAATCCTTAACAAATCTTCTGGTAGTAACCAGCTAATCCCAGAAAACTTCGAACTTCCGTTGGAGTCTTTGGTCTTTCCCATTTAAATAGCTTCAATCTTCATTGGATCCACTTGAATTCCTTCAATAATAATTATGTGTCCTAAAAATTGCACTTCCTTCAACAAAAATTCACATTTCGAAAAT